>NW_028292586.1:12261324-12402078 GCF_029948245.1 Actinia tenebrosa | reverse complement strand
AACACATGCTGCCATGGTCTATGCTAGCAATGCAAAGGGTGGAAGAGTAAACCTCTTCCCATCTGGGCTGATTGTCCACCCAAAGTGCCCATGGCTAGGTTGTAGCCCAGACAGGAAAGTTTATGACCTTGATGCCGTAAATAATGGTCAGAATCCCTTTGGCTTGTTAGAAATAAAGGTCGTTAAAGAGGGGGAAACATCATTTGACAATGTGAGGTATCTCACCAAGGACCAGAAACACTAACCAGTACAACTGAAAACAACAGACATTTATTATTACCAGATCCAGTGCCAGCTTGGACTCACAGGATTAGAATGGTGTGATTTTTTCAGTTACATTGACGAAAATTTGTTTGTTTGCTCTAGAATTAATTTTTATTCAGTGTTTTTCCAGCAAGCAAAGGACAAAGTTGATAGTTTTTCTTCAATTACTATTTACATTAATACACTAAGATTTTTGTTGTTGTTCTCAAACCATGGCCAGATTCTTATGATAACAAATATTATATTATTTTTATTAATGACAAATCAATTCATAATCTTAATTTATTTTTTATTATATTTATATCATATTAGTATTATATTTATTTGTGCTATTTAGATTTTGTGTTTGTTCATTAGTTTTTTTTTTTGAGTTTTCATTTACAAACAAATTGAAATAGTTACAAAAAGCAATCCAAGACACATGATAAACCAACCTGCATTAAAGATTATCTAATGGGTTATGTAAGCCACATTAATCATACATTCACCAACTTCTTACAGACACTATGCCTCATTATTACCATTGGATAAAATAAGTGGGCCTTGAAAATTTGTAAGGAGGCAGGCTACAGTATATAACTGATTGACTGAACCTAAAGTGGACAATGGCACATCTGAATCAAAAAAGTGGTACTCTTTGACTCTTCTTATTGCCCTCTCGACATGAATTCTAAGACTTGCTAGTGTCTTTGTTTTTTGAACATCTGCGGCAGAGAATTGTTCCTGACTTTCAAGAAACGGAGGAATATTTAACTCTACCCGCTTCTCCCTAAGTAAATCTTCAATGTCAAACCCTTTGTCTGCCATGACTGAATCACCAGGTTCTAACAAATCTAGAATGCCGCTGCACCTTGTGATTTCCTTATCACTAATCCCCCCTGTGTAAAGGCTAGAAACGAAGCTAATAGCTCCATTAGGGGTAATGCCTATCAACCCTTGAGTGTAGTATTACTCTTATAACTAGAATAAAGCTGCGACTGAAGTAGTAGGGAGGTAGGTGTTTGAACAAAAATCTCTGTACAATCTAAAATGACACGTGTGCTTGCATAAAGCTTTTTAAAACCTTCTGGCATAAACCTATCAACATCTTGCCTTGAAGGCCAGATCACTTGACTACCAAGAAGAAAATACAAAAAATTAGTCCATGTGATCAATTTCCTGCAAACTGACGATTTATGTATTCGGAACCTATGAGCTAAATCCTGTCCGAATAGACCTAGTTTGAGGCGTACACAAAACATAAACAATTCATCCACAAGAAGCATATTTCTTGAGTCTGGTCTACTTTCTCTTTCTCCAGAGGCATAACAATATGTCATTTGTGCAGCACATGGCTGCAAAAACTTAAAAAAGAACTGAATATGTAAATAGGATGGGAAACCTGTATAAAATCTTATGATCTCATTGTCTGTGCCAAATCTCTCAAGCCCAAATTTATTAAGTGCTAATTGTTCTGCAGCTTGCCTCTTAATGTCCTCAATTTCTTTTGCAGCTTCAACTTTAACCCTTTTTATTTCAGTGAGGGCAGCTGCAGTTTCATTTCTACTTTGTTCAAGTTGCTTTTGTGCATCTTGGAACTGTGCTCTGAGTGACTGGACTTGTGCTTGTAGGTCATCCATGCTGAAGGTTGTAGAAGTGCTGGGACTATTATCTTCATTGTCATCACTTTCATCTGTCTGAGTGTCTCTGTAAAAAGGTTTTGAAATTATGATGACACTCAGTTCACACTCAGTTCACACTAAATAAAAATTATAAGAGACTAAATTATTAAAATTATAAAATTATTTTGGTTTAAACCAAAATAAACATCAAGTACAATTCCATCAGTCAAGTCTAAATGAAATGTATTGAAGTAGAAATATGTGATATTCATTACCTATCTACTTGTCGAATTATCTTTCTTCTTGCTTTGGATTTGGTTGACCAGTCAAAGATTGATGGTACAGCTTCTCTTTTTAGCAACTGACGTCCAGAATCAGTGGGAGGATTGTAATCTTCCTCAGTGAAGTGTTTTGAGCACACTCTGGTACTTTTGTTAACCTATTATAAATCAAATGTCCTTTTAATAACAATGTAACTGTATTCAACTATTTTTATCTTCATTACAGTTTTTTAAAGATCCACAGGCAATTCGTATTGTGCATTGATATTGTTAGATTCCTATATACCTTGAAGTGTGGGCCCACATCTCTTCGTATCTTCACCAGCCATTCCTTTTTCAATTGCTCATCCCTTGCACGGCCTGGTAAGCGGTGAAACTTTAAATCAGGATGATATCGAGAATCTCCGTTACACAAGGGAACACAACAATGGTACGAAGAATTTTTCTTGGTATGTGATGGCTCGTCGGGAGTTCTAACATCTACAGCGAATATATGTAAACATGGGTTAGTCTTGACTTTAGACGTGGAATCACTCTCACAAAAAATAAACAAATCGTCCATTAAAATGCCGTCCAATTACAATCGATCACCATTCACAATCTAAACTGTTATTTTAGAGATTTTAGAAGTCCAATAATTGAAAAGAAACCAAAAAAAAGGAGAGTTTTGAAGTACATACCTTGCGAAGTCGCCATGTTTTTCAGCCGTCGAGCGGGCCGGCGGTGACAATTTTTTCGCGATAACGCGAAGAATATCGTTACTTCGAACCAAAAATCGAGTCCAAAGGAGAGAATTTAAGATTATCTTACTGTGTTTGTAGATAGGGCAAAAGGATTAAGCGTTTTGAACGATGAAACTATCGTATAAAACCACGCGTGCTTGACCTATTACAACTTTTGTTTACTGGAAGGCTTGCTCTCCAGTTTTGTGTTGCTAAGCGGTATCCAAGCACGTGACCACTAGCTGCAAAGGGCCTATACCCTCAATGAAATGAGTACCAAGTGTCATTTGTTATCTCCTAAAGTTCATTGGTACTCAAAAAGCTTCAGTGTAAAGGACAACTCCTCAATTCATTCTTTCTTTTATTAATTAGCTTATTTACATTCATAATATCATATTTTTATGGTTTAATCCTAGTTACGATACCTAGTTACGTTATTGTTTTTCTTTGTTTATTCCCGCTTTTGTTAGCGTTGTAAAATGATCCTTTAGCGTCACCACGCGCATATAAAAGGCCATAAGCGTCCCTATTAGCCAGTTTTTTCCAAATAGTTACTCGTAAATATTGATTGTGTATCCAAACTCCTTTCGAATACGTTCCTTTGGTAAATCCTTGGTTTTTAGAGGCAAGCGGGATCGATATGTAAGTACTCCTTTATTTCTTATTTAGATATTTTGTTCGGAAAACTCAAAACGCCCACGCTATCAAAATGAGTTTTATACTGCTTTATGCCATGATTATACTTATTATATTATCTTTCTTGCGAGTAATATTCATTTATTATGTTGTTGTTAAATGTATTCATAAAATGCCAGTTTTCTCATTCAAATCATGTTGGTAATTAGTTTTTAATGTGAGCTGTTACAATGTTGTATTGCAGTTTACGTATTGGTATCAATAAATTTGCGTTTACTCAGTGATCGTCCTGGTAGCGTGAATATTTGGTATCGCTCGCAGTAAAGTTCGCCCGCAAAAGCATCTTAGTCAGTGGTCGCGACGCCTGGGACGTGGGATTTTCGTCGATACGAATCTCGCCTCCACGCCCTCCTCGGTTGCCCCAAGGCTAAAACGCTTACAGTAAAATATCGAGGCTCTCTAAATGTACCATTGATTTACGAACCTTCGTTTGGAACAGCGAATCCGCATCTAAGTGCATGTTTGGACAACAAAATGAGCATTGTATCCGCACCGGAAGACCTAAAATTCTTTCATCGCCACAAAGACGATAACATCTTACCACAAGAAACACACCCTTATGCATCATCTGTTGTCGATTGGAACAGCAGAAATGAATCTGCTAAACGGAAGTCCAAGCTATCAGATAGAGGAAAGGTTTTCTTTAAGGAAACCAGATCAAAAAACCGAAATTTGGCCTTCAAAAAGTTAAAAAGACAAATTGATCTTAGCAAAGAACTATGCAATCATCCGGAACGTGACGTAGAGTCGCTGGAGTCAGAAAGAAACAAATCAGACTCATTGAAAGATGAGCTTAATGAGGCGCAACGAGTATACGATGAGATCCTGGAAACGGAAACAGAAAAAGAAGAGTCTTACCGTTGGTTTGATATAAGAGATCGCGAATACACCGAATGTAGGTTAAGAATTTGCGAACAGATTCAAGCTTTCGATAGAGCCTCATATCGAACAAAGTCCGTAATATCCGGTGCTACGTCGCGTAGTACTAGTGAGAAATCTCGCTCATCAAAGTCAAATTCATACAGGTCGTCATTTTTACCCTTACCCGAAGCCATAGCTAACGCAGCCACCAAATCAGCTAAGTTGAAAGTTGAAATGGAATTCCTCGAGAGAGAAAGGGAGTTCAAGCAGATGCAATTGGAAAAAGAAATTGCTTTAGCTCATGCCGAAGAACAATCTTTAAAGAAAATGTTAGATGAAGAAATTAAATCTGGCGACGCACAGAAATTTGTCCACGATACTAAGGACAAGAAAGGTTTTAAGACTGATGAAGTGCGAAAGAGCCCTCGGAAATTGAATCCGCAAGTCTCCCCATACGAGCCTAAGTATTCAGTCCAGATTCCAACTTTTCCTCAAATCCCGTTTGATCAAATCCCAGAAGTACATAAACCACTAGAGTCGAAGGGTATGGAATCAGCTCTAAGAGAGATAGTAAAATTGCAAGCGAAGCAAACGGAACTAAGTTCACATATTATTAGTCAACAAAGAGCTGTGCATCTACCAGTTAAAGAGCCTCCAGTATTCTCTGGTGACCCCTTCGAATATCCTGCATTCATCACCGCCTTCGACACTATAATTTCTGCGAACGTACCTTCAGACCGAGATCGCCTCTACTTCCTCGACAAGTACACGGAAGGAAAGGCAAACACCGTAGTCAAAGGTTTTCTAGCGACGAACTCTGACAAGGCATATCAAGAAGCTCGCAAGTTGCTAGACAGTCGCTATGGAAATCCCGTACATGTCGCTGAGTCATACAAATCGTGGTTGAGAAGATGGCCACAGATAAGTGATGGAGACAACGCTGGTATTCTCGATTTCTCCGATTTTCTCGTCAAGTGTGAAACAGCTATGGAAACAATGCAATCGATGTCAGAGCTCAACTCCACTCAAACTCTTATGCAAATCTCTGCCAAGCTACCTTCGTACTCCGGAATAAAGTGGTGCCGTTACGCCCATGAGCATCAAGCCAAGTCAAGAAAGCCAGCATCTTTCAGTGACTTTGTCCAGTTCGTCAGACAAGAGGCTGAATTAGCGAACGACCCAGTCTTCTCACCGGAAGCTCTCATGAGGGAGCGCAAAAGGACAACAGTTACGTCAAAGTCTCGCAACCACAGAGGTAACCATAGAAATAAGTTCAACAGTAAGTCCCAAGCCGGACAGTCCTTCGCAACAACAGCTAATGCAAGTGAAAGCTTTTCAGCTCCTACACGTCAGTCTGCTCAACCTACAGATCAATCATGCCCAGTGTGCGACGGAAAACACGGCTTGGCAAGATGCAATACATTTATCAAGAACACACTAGAAGAGCGAGGTGACGTCATTCGTAAGAATAAGCTGTGCTTCAGATGTTTTCAAAAGGGTCACGTGTCTGCCAGGTGTCAATCCAAGCAAAGCTGCGCAGAGTGCGGAAAACTCCACCACACCTTGCTGCATGGAGCGAAACCCAAGCCTAGAGCAGAGAAGAGTTCCGAATCTAGAACCCAGTCCTCCCGCGGAGACAATACCCAAACGGAGGTCACATTTAGTAATCCTACAGTAACAGAGTCTGCAAATACCAATGCATCATCAAGCACATCTTTAAACTCCGTGGACAGTCAGTCTCAAGATACAGTTACTAACTCAAAGATCGTTCCAGTCATTCTGTACCATAAAGACAACCCAGAGAGGGGAGTTAAAATCTACGCGCTGTTAGATGACGCAAGCGACACAACTTTCGTCACAGACAATGTACAGAAAGAACTAGGAATCCAAGGAGTAAAGACAAGACTGAGCCTTAGTACTATGCTGGGTCGTGAAGTGATCAACGTGTCGAAGATCGATGGGCTAATAGCAGAGCGTCTGGATAGAGGTGCCAAAGTAGAACTTCCCAAAACGTACACCAGAGCACGCATCCCATCAAGAAAGGACCAAGTTCCAACACCTGACGTAGCTGACAAATGGCCGCACCTTCAACGCATAAAGGATAAAATCCTAAAGTTCGACGAAACTCTGGAAATTGGGCTTTTGATTGGGTGTAATTGTCCAAAGGCAATCAAACCTAAAGAGGTAATCACTGGCAAGAGTGAAGACCCCTACGCTGTAAGAACCCTTCTTGGATGGTGTATTGTTGGACCTGTTAACTCATCCGTCTCGACAAGTATTAGAGAGACCCCAGCCTCAGCATGCAACTCGATAATAGCGTATGAGGTGATCCCAGAGTCTGGTGATAGTGTGAGTATCGTTCATCATAATCAAGCGAAGGAGATAATACAGCCATCTACGATTAGCAAGATGTTTGAGCTAGACTTTATTGAACACAAGAAGACATCACTGCAAGGAATGTCAAAGGAAGACAGAAAGTTCTTGGAGATTGTAGAAAAGGGAATTCACCATTGCGTCGATGGTCATTACGAACTTCCTCTACCTTTGAAAGATAGCAGCGTGCGCCTTCCTGACAATCGCGAAATGGCCCTCACTCGTTTGGGATACCTAAAGAAAAAGTTCGCTCGCAACCCTTCCTTTCGCAGTGACTACGTAGCCTTTATGTCGAAGGTTATCCAGAGTGGGTATGCAGAGAGAGTCCATGAGCCTGCCAAAGGTAATGACAGACGAGTTTGGTATATTCCACACCATGGCGTATATCACCCGAAAAAACCGAACAAGATACGCGTCGTCTTTGACTGTGCTGCGCAGTTCAAGAATGAATCCCTCAACAAACACCTGCTTCAAGGACCCGATCTAACTAACAGTCTAGTTGGAGTACTTCATCGATTTCGGCAAGAACCTGTTGCTTTCACCTGCGACATAGAAGGTATGTTTCACCAAGTAAAAGTCGACGAGCAAGACCGCGATCTTCTGCGCTTCTTCTGGTGGGATAACGGCGACATTTCTCAAGAACCTCAAGAGTACCGTATGACAGTCCATCTATTTGGCGCTACCTCATCGCCTGGTTGCGCTAACTTCGCGCTGAAGCAGACAGCGAACGACTGCGAAAGCGAATTCGGCACTGATACAGCAGATATGTTGCGTAGCAATTTTTACGTTGATGATGGTTTAAAATCTGTGTCTACAACCGAAGAAGCCATCAAGCTCGTCCATAACGTAAAGAATATGTGTGCTAAAGGAGGATTCAATCTGCACAAATTTGTCTCCAACAACAAAACGGTTTTGAAGAGTATCGCAGAAGCTGATCGCGCGGATGGCGTCAAAGAGCTGAATCTAGATCTCGACTCGCTTCCCTTAGAGCGCACGCTCGGAGTTCAGTGGTGCGTGGAATCTGATTGCTTCAAGTTTTCAATTGTGTTACAAGACAAACCATGCACTAGACGTGGAATATTGTCGACGGTTAGCTCTGTATTCGATCCAATCGGTTTTGTGGCACCACTAATGCTAGAAGGAAAGTCAATCCTACAAGAATTATGCCGTCAAGATCTCGATTGGGATGATCCCATTCCTGATGACGTCAAAACCAGATGGGAAAAGTGGAGAACAGAGCTCATGCAGTTAAAGAGTCTTCTCATTCCAAGGTGTTTCAAGCCTAACGACTTTGGTCGCATAGTCAAGACGGAACTTCATAATTTCTCTGATGCAAGCACAAAGGGTTATGGTCAGTGTAGCTACATCAGACTAGTGGACGATAATCATAGAATACACTGCGCCTTCGTCACTGGTAAATCGAGAGTAACCCCCTTGAAACCCATAACCATACCACGCCTTGAGCTAACTGCAGCAGTCTGCTCAGTCAGAGTAAGTCAGCAGATACACCAAGAATTAGAGTATACAATCGACGAAGATTTCTACTGGACAGACAGTAAAGTGGTATTGGGTTATATCAATAACGAGAGCAGGCGTTTCCATGTCTTCGTCGCCAACAGAGTACAAGAGATCCAGGATAACACTCGAGCTGAGCAATGGAAGTATGTCGATACGAAGCAGAATCCCGCAGACGAGGCATCGCGCGGAATGAAAGCTCAAGATCTTCCGATGTCTCGATGGATTCTTGGACCAACGTTCTTGTGGGAAGAGAAAAGTAAATGGCCAATCAGTGACGATCCAAGAGCTAGTGAGCTTTGTCAAGGTGATCCAGAAGTCAAGAAATCTGTTGCTATGGCAACATCGACAGAAAGAAAAGAAATGCCAACCCTTGAACAGAGGTTAGAGTACTTCTCAGATTGGCACCGTGCAAAGAAGGCTACAGCCCTCTGCATGCGCTATATCCAGCTCCTTAAAGACAGAGTCCAAGAACGAAAGCCACTCAAACCTAAGGAGCCAAGACAGCTCACCGTAGACGAGTTAGAAGCATCTGAGCGTTTGATAGTTAAAGCGGTGCAGTCTAACGCCTTTGAAGAAGAGGTAGCTGATCTGAAGAACATGAAAGGGGGTGGTCATAATGAGAGACCTGCCACAGCCGGAAGAACCATTGTGAAGTCTCGCAGTTCGCTATTTAAGTTAGATCCATTCTTAGATGAGGATGGACTATTACGCGTAGGTGGACGCCTGAGGTATGCAAGCCAAACAGACAAGATCAAGTTCCCAGTCATTCTTCCAAGAAAAAGCCACGTCACGTCGCTAATCATCAGGCATTTCCATGAGCGCGTAAAGCATCAAGGAAAGGGAATGACGCTGAGCGAAATTAGATCAAATGGGTTTTGGATAACTGGAGGCTCGTCTGCCGTCAGTCATGCAATCGTATCATGTATCAAGTGCCAAAGGCTTCGTGGAGCTGTTCAAGAACAAAGAATGGCGGATCTCCCCAAGGATCGTCTCGAGCCAGCGCCACCGTTCACAAGTTGCGGAGTTGACTATTTTGGCCCCTTCTTGGTAAAAGTAGGTCGTAAAGAAGTTAAACGCTACGGTGTTTTGTTCACGTGTATGGCTTCCAGAGCTGTACACCTGGAAGTTGCCAACAGTCTCGACACGGATTCCTTTATAAACGCGTATAGGCGTTTTGCAAGTCGTCGTGGACCGATACGCCAATTGAGGAGTGACCAAGGTACGAACTTCGTTGGCGCTCGCAGAGAGTTAAAGGAAGCGCTAGCTGAGATGAACGAAGACAAAGTAAAGACAGAGCTACTCAAGGATAACTGCGATTGGATAGAATTTAAGATGAACGTCCCATCGGCAAGCCACATGGGAGGAGCTTGGGAGCGTCAGATCAGAACCGTGCGGAACGTTCTATCATCCCTGCTTCAAGACAACGGAACGCAGCTTGACGACGAGTCCCTAAGCACCCTTATGTGTGAGGCGGAAGCTATCGTTAACTGTCGTCCATTGACAGTTGATCAGCTCACGGATCCAGAATCACCTGGCGCTCTAACACCAAACCATCTGCTTACGATGAAGTCAAAGGTACTGCTCGCCCCCCCAGGCTCCTTTCAGTCAGCAGACCTGTACTGCACAAGACGCTGGAGACGAGTACAGCATCTCGCTAACGAATTCTGGTCGCGATGGAGAAAAGAATACATCACTAGTTTGCAGCAGCGCCAAAAGTGGATGCACTCGCGAAGAAACCTACAAGTCGGTGACATCGTCATTATTAAAGATGAAAACGCCGCAAGAAACAACTGGCAGCTAGCGAGAATAACGGCGACGCACCCAAGCACAGACGGTCTGGTGCGCAAGGTTCAGGTAACTCTTGCGGAGAGTTGCTTGGACAAAGAAGGCAAAAGGCGTGCTCCACTGCGGTATCTGGAGCGTCCTGTACAGAAGTTGGTTCTTCTTATGCGTGCTGAGGAGTAAGAACCGGGGTAAGTCCCGACCGAGGAGCCATCAAGCGCACTTCATGAACACTGAACTGTGAGAATTTTTCTCATGATTGACATATATGAACAATATCATTGAAAATTTGTCTAGATTAGGTTAGATTTATAGAATAGATTTAGGTTAGTGAAATATTACTATTTCAGGGGAGCCATGTAAAGGACAACTCCTCAATTCATTCTTTCTTTTATTAATTAGCTTATTTACATTCATAATATCATATTTTTATGGTTTAATCCTAGTTACGATACCTAGTTACGTTATTGTTTTTCTTTGTTTATTCCCGCTTTTGTTAGCGTTGTAAAATGATCCTTTAGCGTCACCACGCGCATATAAAAGGCCATAAGCGTCCCTATTAGCCAGTTTTTTCCAAATAGTTACTCGTAAATATTGATTGTGTATCCAAACTCCTTTCGAATACGTTCCTTTGGTAAATCCTTGGTTTTTAGAGGCAAGCGGGATCGATATGTAAGTACTCCTTTATTTCTTATTTAGATATTTTGTTCGGAAAACTCAAAACGCCCACGCTATCAAAATGAGTTTTATACTGCTTTATGCCATGATTATACTTATTATATTATCTTTCTTGCGAGTAATATTCATTTATTATGTTGTTGTTAAATGTATTCATAAAATGCCAGTTTTCTCATTCAAATCATGTTGGTAATTAGTTTTTAATGTGAGCTGTTACAATGTTGTATTGCAGTTTACGTATTGGTATCAATAAATTTGCGTTTACTCAGTGATCGTCCTGGTAGCGTGAATATTTGGTATCGCTCGCAGTAAAGTTCGCCCGCAAAAGCATCTTAGTCAGTGGTCGCGACGCCTGGGACGTGGGATTTTCGTCGATACGAATCTCGCCTCCACGCCCTCCTCGGTTGCCCCAAGGCTAAAACGCTTACATTCAGAGCTTACCTGGGTTTACCTTTGATTATCACTTGATAATGAGTTCAGTTAACGTCGAAACGTCGTATTATGTCCTTTAGTAAAATTCTATCACTAAACTTTATCATAAAAATTAAGCACTAGAGTATTGAATCGGCGAACCAAGTAAAATATTTCAACCAACTAATAAATAATGATGCTAAAACCATATATACAGGGTTATTATAGAAATTAAAGAATTAGAAACTTTGACTCGGTATAACTGGATTCTGGAAACGAAAAGCAACTTCTTGGGACTTTTCATTTAAAATTTGCTATAATCAGAGAGGTTTCTAGTCGATAATAAGTTCACGTCGTAACGTCGTGTTATGTCCTTTAGTAAAATTTTATCGCTAAACTTTATCCATAAAAATTAAGCACTAGAGTATTGAATCGGCGAACCAAGTAAAATACTTCAACGAACTAATAAATAATGATGCTAAAACCATATATACAGGTTAAGAGATTATAGAAATTAAAGAATTAGAAGCTTTGATGAAGGCTCGATAGGGACTCAATACACTCTAAAAGTTTGATTTCTTAAATTAAGAAGAAAACTCTTATTTTAAGGTCCCCAGATAAGAAGTAAGAAGCTCTTATTTCAAATTCTGGAATTTATCAAAATGAGGAATGTAAAACTCTCAATACAAGAGAATTAAATATCTAAGTTTAATATATCGATTCTCTTATATTAAGAAATCAATCATCTTAATATTAGAAGATTAGGTATCTCAATTGTAGATATCTATTCTCTGGTATTGAGAAATGTAGCATCTTGATATTAGAAGATTAGGTATCTCAATTGTAGATACCTATTCTCTGGTATTGAGAAATGTAGCATCTTAATATTAGAAGATTAGGTATGAGTGATTATTTCTTAAGATGAACATCATTTCTACTTATATTGAGAAGCATTAGGGTTCTCAGAATAAGAATAGTTGTTATTGAGAACCTTGGCACTCTCAAGATAAGAATCAAGTTAAACTCTAAGAGAAAACCATCTCTTATTTCAATGGCAGATATCCACTCTCTTATATTGAGAGTGATATCATTTCTCAAATTGAACAACATTGCTATACTTATTTTGAGAACAATCGTTCTTAAAATAAGAATAGTTCCAAACAAGCACCACTAGTACTCTCAAAATAAGAATCAAGTTATACTCTAAGAGAAAACCATCTCTTATTTCTAGCTTTTATCCATCTTGTAATAAGATTTTGCAATGATACTAAGAACAAAATCTTCTTATTTCAAGAATATAGTTACTTAATTCTAGAGCCTGGTCAAATTCCAGCTTTTAGGGTGATATAAAATCCGGACTCGGTAATAGGCTCTTCAGATAAAATTTGCGATAATAAGAGAGGTTTCTAGGCTGTCTGGGCTGAATTTACGTAAAAGTAATACATAATATCATTTTTACCCACCTTTTTTCGTACTTTTAAGGGGCTATTTTATCGGTTATACGAAGATGAGTTCCCTACTTCCGCCGTCTCTGACAAACTTCTTCCAGCACCTAGGCATTTTGTCTGCGCATGCGTGCAAAAGTAAACCGCTGAATTGAGCCTGCAGAGATTACCCAAGAGGGCGGAACATTTTCTGTCTAACAGGGCTTGTTTACTAGTTCTCTGTGTCTTTTGGAGATTATTTAAAACGCTATCGAATGGATATTTTATTGCCTTATGAAAAAGCTTGTCGCTAAGTTGCTATTTTACTCTTTATTTTAATAAAATCAAGAAGAAATTTCAACGTTGGGAACGAGAGATTAGTGTTGAAAGGCGCTAAAATAGATAGAGGTAAGGGAGGTAAGTTGGTTAATTCTTTCTTAGTGACAAGATTGATGGTTTATTCCTAAATTAAATTAACCTATAATCACCGCGTTGGGGTAGAGTCGTAAATAATTATTATTTCACTGTACAAGTACTGTACTTGTTTTCATCTTGCAAGCATACTTGAAAGTGGTTGCAATCATAGAAAATTCTCTGACTGGTAAAATTTCCTTTTTTACTCATGTTTCATGGTTAGACTGACTTAATATATAAGAGAAAGAAAAGGCCCAATAAAGTATATATGCACTTGCCGTAAATCCTCTATTGAGCATCCCCTCTTGAATAAACCCCCCCTTTTGTAATAAGTACCCCCCTTCCTAAAGGAAGAAATTTTTAAAGCCAAACCTTCCCAATTAAAGAAACATGTATACTGATTAAATGTGATTTATTAAGTCTTGATAGTTCACCAACATGTTAAATCACACTAATTTGGTCCTCATTTTCGGTTACATGACCTTCCCATTTCTGTTTTTCCCACTCTGCACTCTAGTTCCTTGTGAATTTAACAAATCGAAGTCAGGTTTCTATGGGTCTGTACTGTAATCGAACATGATGAAATGACGAACCTGACAGCTTAGAACCTACTGCATTTGGGCTAAATCAATACTTAGACCCCCCTCTCCAATGATCCAATAAGCCCCCATCAAACTACCTGAAATAAATAAGCCCCCCCCTCCCAGCTTAATTTAATAGAGGATTTACATATGAAGTAAAAGAAATCTTTAGTTTTGTTCATTTCATAACCATGATCATGAACAACCTGTGCTGAAAATTAACAGAACAGTATATAATCAAATTAATTGTATCACCATCCACGAAAAAAGTCATGAGATACCCATCTAAATTAATCCTAATGATGCTGTCATCCCAAGATTAAAAAATAAATTTGGTCAGACCTTGTCAGTTGTGGACATTTATATATTAGACTTAAAATGATAGTATATTGCAGCCTCATTTACTATAGTGATTGTCATAGGATTGGACCAGTACATCGATACAACAGTGCAGCTTGTCGGTTTGATTAAATTTTAATTTTAATTTAGTCTTTACAATGAAAATATAGAAAGGAACAATTCAAAACAACATCCACTCCTTGTAGTTTGAAAAGTAATTCATTCCTATCCATACAGAATACAGCGTCCTGACTTCACGCAAGCCACAGGCCTCCCACCATTAAGCAAAACTCGATAAACTCATGGTCTCATTTATAACGGTTTACTGAATGTCATTTATATTCCTTATAAATATTTCCCTTAATGTTCTTCTCTCTGATCAGTTGAGGGAATTTGCCGCTAACACAGAGACTGTTATAACTATGCTTCATGGGAGTTTCACGTCGTAGTTTCCTACGATTCTCTCCTGTTCTCTCAGCATCCCACGTGATCACAGGTAGCCCAAGCTTGGTTTCTGTGGTGTCCTGTTATAAGGAAATGTATGGGGAATCATCAAACATTTCAATAAAATCATCAAAACGTGAAATAAAGCCTCGAAATTTTACCCTATCATTGAGAAATAGCACTTCTTTCGCTCTGCGTGGTTATTTTTTGAATTTAGCCCGTTTTAAGGATTTTTTCCCTCACCAGTAAGAAATAAGAGAAGGTTGGAAACTCGGGATCCAAAAGCGAGCCATCACGAGTCTTTGAAACCTCGTACGTGTTCGAATTTTCTTTCCAGCGCCAAATTTTAGTCATGACCCTTCTCTCACATTGCTATAGAACCGAGAAAGTCGCATTAGAGATTAGTCTTCGCGTCTTTAAGCCATGAAATTGGCCTGTATTCACATACTACCTCGCTTGTTCTGACCCGTACTTGGAGCTCACTGTACACCAGTTCAACGGATTTCTTTCGGCAACCGACCCGAGGTCACGCCGGAAGTCTTCGTATCGTAAATGCGGATTCGATTTGGATATCGTCTTTCTTCGAAATTATAAGTTGTTAAAAAATACACTCACCATAATTTTCGAAATTATAAGTTAAATACTTTTGTATCTTAGGCCGTTAAAAAATACACTCACCATAATTTCGAAGAAAGACGATATCCAAATCGAATCCGCATTTACGATACGAAAGACTTCTTTCTTCGAAATTATGGTGAGTGTATTTTTTAACGGCCTAAGATACAAAAGTATTTAACTTATAATTTCGAAGAAAGACAATATCCAAATCGAATCCGCATTTACGATACGAAGACTTCCGGCGTGACCTCGGGTCGGTTGCCGAAAGAAATCCGTTGAACTGGTGTACAGTGAGCTCCAAGTACGGGTCAGAACAAGCGAGGTAGTATGTGAATACAGGCCAATTTCATGGCTTAAAGACGCGAAGACTAATCTCTAATGCGACTTTCTCGGTTCTATAGCAATGTGAGAGAAGGGTCATGACTAAAATTTGGCGCTGGAAAGAAAATTCGAACACGTACGAGGTTTCAAAGACTCGTGATGGCTCGCTTTTGGATCCCGAGTTTCCAACCTTCTCTTATTTCTTACTGGTGAGGGAAAAAATCCTTAAAACGGGCTAAATTCAAAAAATAACCACGCAGAGCGAAAGAAGTGCTATTTCTCAATGATAGGGTAAAATTTCGAGGCTTTATTTCACGTTTTGATGATTTTATTGAAATGTTTGATGATTCCCCATACATTTCCTTATAACAGGACACCACAGAAACCAAGCTTGGGCTACCTGTGACGTGATAAGATCAGAATTTCCCAAACTAAAAACTGTTTTACATCTAGATTTTAGTTATTTTATGTTCTACATTGCAAGACTACCATGCGAGGCCTCTGCTCTCAGGGTATCAATTTGTCTTTCAGTTTGAAATGTGATGACGTCACTTCCTTATTTCCGGCCTAAGTAAGGCAGGGTGGCCGTTCAAATTTGTCCGCTTTTCGCAATATTTTTAGCCATTCTACAAACCCTCCCTTAATTTCAATGTTAAGAATATTGCAGATCTCTATAAGCTGTAGTGCCCAAAATTCTCCATAGCTCTAGCTGCATTTTTAAATTAAAATCAAAATTTATTTTTAACGCCAGCCGAAACGATATCCCTTCTCCTCCCCTCTCGTTAGATTTGCACGATTATTTTCTGGTCGACCCTACAATCCCGAACCCAGAGCCCACGTTCCTTTAGTCACCATCCGATAAACCTCTCGTTTCTCGCTGCTGACCAAGAGGGACGTGGGCTCTGGACACGATATTGGTTGATACGGTTAGTGGGATTCCTTGATAAGATAAAGATAAATTCAAGAGGCATTTTATTCGTCTTTCATTGATTTTCTTATATCTTTTTCAATTAATATACCTCTTTCAAGTCGTCTGGGTTTTTTAGTTCCGTTAATAGACGTGTCTGCATGCCAGTACGTATGTTGGTCTCTTTAAGGCTGGTCCGTCGCTGGGTCCCTTGTCCCAAGTCAGTTCATCGTTTTGATGACAAAACATCAACAGTATAGTCATAACATTTATTTATCGAATTCATTAAAATTCGATTACAATCTATTTTATCTTATAAGCTGGTGGGCTTATTATGTCAGTCCCAAAGAACCGGTTAACCCTTATCATATACGTACGCTAGTGAGAAATTTGATGAGACTTCTGAGACAAGTATAAAATGTATAAGATAAAAGCTAAGTAAGATCCGAGTGTTGTTTATCTAAAATCTAAGAACAAGTACAATTGCTACTTCTATTTAAAAAATATTTAGTGCGCGGATCACCTCAATCTTACGTTTTTTTCTAGGGTCAGTCGCAAGATTCTTGATGGTGAGACACAAACCTTCAAATTTTACCGATACAGTAAAAACCCGCATAAAAGAAAAAGTGGGTTAAGAACACCCAGCCTGAATTTGGGCGTTTTAAGTACCATGTAAATAAGAACACAATCAGCCTGAAATATTAAAAAGTGTTCTTAAAAAAATAAAAACACCTTCAGGCTGATTTTTCAGTAAACACCCGTTAAATAAGAACAAAATCAGCCTCAACTCCAAAAATGGGTGTTCTTTTATGCGGGTTTTTACTGTACCTTGAATCAACCTCTGGGCTGATCTATGTCAGGGTATAGCTAACTCACAAACAGAACCTTGAAACAACCTCTGGGCTGATCAAAGAATACAGAAAGGCGTCCGCTGAAACAAAGGCACATGGGCGCACCTTAGTTAAATCTTACGTAATTATAAATGACGTCATTTGAAAACGTTACCTAACATCTAATTACCGCGACCTAACATCTATTTCACCCCGGCCTGCTCTCAGTCTGACCTCTAGCTCAGCTGGTAGAGCATCGGTAGTACAATTCCGAAGGTCGTGGGTTCGAATCCCAGCGAGGTCGGAAATTAATTTTTCCGAATTTAATTCCAAGGGCTTTCGCCCGGATTAACCTCGTTCCCAAGCACTACAACTTACCTATATTATCTTCTACTAATATAGGTTGGCGTACGATGACGCAATTTTTATTGGTTGATATTGGTTGATTGTTATTTAAATTGCTAACTAGAAATCTATTGGCCACCCAACAAAGCAAAGTGAAAAATCCTATTGTTAAAATGGTTGGCACATTTACACCACGATGGCAGTGTTCATAAACAATACGTTCACTTATAAGTTATTATAAGTTATATAAGTTATAACTTATAAGTTGGACGGTGTAAATGTGTTATCAAACTTTGACACACAAAATAAGTTTGTAGGGTGATACTAGATGATCACCCTTAACTGAAATACTTCTACATATGTACTTGGCTATATTCTTGTAGTGTTTCTTCTAAAAACTTTTTTGCATCGTTTCTCTTAATTTCACCCAAAAGATGGCAAAGTGCATTGACAGTAAATGTCGGACGTTCACCAATTAACCATTCTTTGAGTAATATCTCAGTAGGGCTTGTCTTCTGGTTTGGTTTAAACTGAGAATAGATTTCGTGTTTTATTCCCCAAGAAGAGGCCAAATGCTTCCAGTTTTTTAAACCAACAACTTCGTTGTTTAGTTCCAGACACAATTTCCACATTATTTCACTATCAGGAGGGATGACATCTTTAATGGATAGACAATCGTCTTCTGAAAAGAAAGAGGTAAACCACAGTAAATATAGAAACACTTGTCTTGGAAAATGTTTTCTATTTTACATAGCGATTTTGAATTTCGGATCCATAAACATTTGAATAGTACTGTACGAATGATTATTTCAATTTAATTCTTTAATTAGTAACCAATATCATAATATGTGAAAAAGATTGCTATGCAATGAGTGGGATAAGAGAAAAGAAAAAAGGAAAAGAAAACAAAAATAAGAAAAGAGATACGAGAAATGAGAAGAGAAAAGAGGAAATGAAAAAAGAGAAGTTTCCCTCTCTTATTTATGCTTTCTTGATAGAATGCATGAATTATGAGGGGTTGAAAAGAAAAAGAAACGAAAGAAAAGAGAAAAGGAAAGAAAAAAAGAAAAGGAGAAAATGGAAACAGGGGTGGATCCAGGATTTTTTCAAAGGGGGGGGGGGGGGGGTTGTAGCATTGGTTGAGATGGTGGAGAGATATAGCATACCAAAGGGTTAGGCAGACGATTATTTGCTGCAGGCGAGCATGGTTGTTTCAGGTCCCACACACGGCGTATAGAAAAAAAAGCGAGCGAAATGTGTTCGGCACCCCTGTTTTAATAAAACTCGCGATGCTGTTGGTGTTGTCATGAAAAAAAAAATAATAATAATAATAAATCACGATGGCTCTCATAGGGGGGGGGGGGGGGGTGGGGTTGCAACCCCCAAAACCCACCCCTAGATCGGCCGCCACTGGGAAAGAAAACTAAGTGAAAGAAAAACTGAGAAAAAAATAAGATAATTATTCCGTGTAAAACTGACCTAATCATACTTCCGCGGTTTACGTTCTTTGATAAACAGTTTCAGATAATAGATTATAAAATAATTGGGATACTACGCGCGCTATGATTGGTCGAAAACCATGTTTGATGAGAGCATCAAAACACGCTATCGTCATTTTAGCGCGCGCGTGTATTGCAACTGTCAGATTTTAATTTATGGCGCGCGCTCATTGGTCAGTTTGAATAAGACGGCATTTAGGGAGAATTTACTTAAATTTACTTTTTTTGATGTTTTTGCGCGTTTGTTATTTTATAAAACAAATCAAAAACAGTTTTCTGTGTTTGATACTCTGATCGAAACACTTGGGATGTTGGGAGAACACTCGAGAAGCTGGAAACCACGACGCGTAGCTCCTCTCGTGTTCTCTCAACATCCCACAGGGAGCCCGGCTTTAGAATTTGTATATGAATAAAAAATATCAATAAGTGCTTTATTGGGTTTCCTGTGTTTAGAATTTGTTCATGAATAAAAAAAATCAGTAAGTGCTGTATTGGGTTTCCTGTGTCATTTGAGATTTGAAACTGAAGACGCTGATACGTTGAATTTCCGATAATCGTACTAACCAGTAACTTGATAGCAGATTAACGTAACGTGATAGCAAATTTAACGTATTTGAAGAAAGAGATGCTTCTCGATGTCTGATAGTATTTTATTCTACAACGATGATAGAGTCCTAAGATACAAATATATAAAATCTAAGCTAAATAATAGCACTTCAAGTAAATCATGTATAGATAAATGTGAAGTAAACGATTACACATATAATAAATGGAAAACTTACATAAATAAAGATATACTGGTGCCGAATAGTCTTGTATTATAGTTCTGTCCTAAAACGTAATCTTAACGTAAACAAGATGGCCGCTCCTACTGAGCCGGTCAGCGGTATCTAACTCGTGTCCAGGCCCTAGTGGCCAGTAGAGAACTCTTCATCCCCCCCAGTCCTGGAATCTCTGACTGGGCAGTCAGAATTACTGGACTCAGTTTCTAACCCAGGTGCCTGTCTTGGGTTCATAGCGCCGTGGTGTCCTTCTGTCACGTGTAGGGCGTATGTATGGAGGTGCCTGGGTCAACGGGTTTTCTGGGGGACTGACGTCTGGTTGTGGTTTATGGACGCTGTCGTGGACGTGTATGCCGTTGAGGGGTGTCTTTGTGTTCTCTCTGGTAGGGAAGTGCTCGCCCAGTAGGTCGAGGTTGAGCAGTGACTCGTAGGACAGGTACATGTCTCGCACGGAGCTGCTTACATACACCATCGAGCGGCAGGTTGTTTTGGCACCGTCTCGTGAGGCTGCTGTTAGTGTGGCAAAGAACGCACCCTCAATGGCGATAGGGGAGCGGTTGGCGGCTGAGAGGCCAAGACTGACTGGTCGCAAGTCATCACGGGAAAATCCACAGGCAGTGAACTCCTCTAGGGACCAGAGGTCTGATTGTGCGCCAGTATCTGCGATTGCAGATATTTTTGCCTCCTTGTTAAAGCAGTGGTTGTGAGATCGGTTGTTTGGTCCGTCAACGGTGATGGTGACGGACACTCTGGGGTGTTCTCTGAAACGAGCTCTTCTCCATTCGCCCTTGGAGAATATGTGATGCTCTAGTCTCGTTGATGGGGGCCTATGGATTGTACTATGTGTTATGGTCAGGTCCCGTTTATAGCGTTGAGAGTGCTGTCTTCTTCGGCGCCGATGACTGTTGTGGGTGCTGTGTACGCTGACTGTTGTGATTTGGGCGATAGGCTCAGATTCTAGTGCCTGGATGTTGGCGGGTTTTTGGCGTTGCTTTCGTCTTCGGGCCCTGTAGCAGTTTATGCACACTTGATGGGGCTTGGTGTTCCATCCTCGCGCTCCTTCTGTAAAGGTTTTGAAGGGACTCTTACAGTCGGGGCAAGTTGCCTCTTTGGCTTGATCTGGATGTGATGGGGCCGCAGAGGGTTGTGTTCTTCGTTGTTGCTGGAATGATGACATGCCAGAGAGGGTTGATGGTGGGAGTGCATTTCGGGCCATTTCTTTGTTTTCCACCAAGGCAATAACGTCGTTCACCGCTTTCTGCAGGATGTCTTTGGTCCCGAGTATCTCGCGACGTATGTCGGGGTCGTAAATGCCGTTGAGTAGGACGTCTCGGAGGATGTGGTCTGTATAGTTAACGGTTTTGCCGCACTCGCACCGTGTGCTGTAGGCACAGGTTTCGGCCTTTCCTCGCGCCCGAGCTGTGAAGGCACGGAATGCCTCGTCGCGTTCCTGATGTAATTGCAGCAACTCGGTGCGTATAACGCACGTGGCAACCGGGATGACGGCCAGTGAGCGCATAGCAGAGAGAAGATTTCCGAGGGATTCCGATGTTGCCTTGTGGTTGGCCTTTAGGATGCTATCTCCCAATGCAGGTCCAGCACACTGAAAGAGCTGAGATGGGGCTGAAGCATCGTCTATGCCAGAGCCAGAGCGAAATACTTCCCAACGGCGGACGAATACGTTCCATTCCTCTATTGAAATGCCGATGTCTACTTTCGGCCGATCTAGTTTCGGTCCTCTTGACGCTGGGGCCTGGAGCGTTGTGGCAGTGTCTCTGTGTGCTAGCCCATGGTTATTTAGTAGTGCAACGGCGACGGCGTCTGTGACATCCTGTGTCTTAAAGGTGCAGCTAGGAACAGAACATTCAACTACAACCATGACTCTATCATGAAGAAAGAGATGCTTCTCGATGTCTGATAGTATTTTATTCTACAACGATGATAGAGTCCTAAGATACAAATATATAAAATCTAAGCTAAATAATAGCACTTCAAGTAAATCATGTATAGATAAATGTGAAGTAAACGATTACACATATAATAAATGGAAAACTTACATAAATAAAGATATACTGGTGCTGAATAGTCTTGTATTATAGTTCTGTCCTAAAACGTAATCTTAACGTAAACAAGATGGCCGCTCCTACTGAGCCGGTCAGCGGTATCTAACTCGTGTCCAGGCCCTAGTGGCCAGTAGAGAACTCTTCAGTATTAGTGTAACGCACGCCCTAGTAAATGGTAAGAAAGAGAGAAGGGCTGAAACAAGGCAAGTTTATCGTTACATGTGCACCAGCGGTTGATGGGACCAGTGCTAATAAACTTTAGAGAAACGCAGTCTGAATGTCAACATGATGAGTGCTGACAATCAGAATCTGGAATTAAATGAAAACAAATCAAATATTCAAGGAGCGCAATACTTTATGTTATGGTGAGTAAGGTATATTTTTCAAAATATTTGACCGTTAATTTCGTCTTCAGGATCTAAAATCTCATGTTTTTTTCCTTCAGGCTTTTGAAAAACTTTTCTATATCTGGAGCGGAATCCCAGGTTCCACTATCAAGGTTAAATAAAATGTTCTGCCAAGGTCTGGGGAAAGAAAATGGAGTCCCTGATAGAGAAATAGGAAGAATCATCAAAAGGGTTTTCCCCTCCGTGGGTGTACGCCAGAAAGTTCGTTTAGAGCGAGGCGGAAAACGAACCTATGTATATAAAGGCCTAGTTAGTTCTTTAAATATTGTTTTCACAACGAATGACTTGCCGGTTCCTCCTTTGCCAATAAGAAATAGAGAATGTCCGGCTATACTTAAATCAACCGCAATTTGTTGCTCTCTTTTTAAAGCCATAAACTACAGTTATTGATATTTTGATGCCAACGTTTGCGCGGAATATTTTTATTTGGCGGCAAACGATAAAAATAGAACGCTGCATTTCAATGAAACTGTTATGAATCTGTCAAAAATTCCTTTTTTACTCCGACGAAGGACTAGCGTCCGAAAGTTTTTTCATCTTTTCACGGTGTATAATTTACCTTTTCATCATTACTGAATCTGTCAAAGTCTATTGTTTGAAAGCGGATATTTACCAGAGAGGTCACGGTTGTAGAGCTAACTGGTCCCATCAACCACTGGTCCACATACATTTAAAGTATGGCTTACAAATATCATTGTTTTGTGTGTCACAGATTAATATTCCCTATAAATAAGACATGCTGTCGTTAAGTTTATTTGTCATGTGATCGTTTGGTGCTGTATTTGCTGGTAAATAACCATGGCGAATTATTTTAACGGCGGTTTCAAAATAGGTACTCAAATTAGTTTCAGCCCTTCTCTCTTTCTTACCATTTACTAGGACGTGCGTTACACTGATACGTTACGTTAATCTGCTATCAAGTTACTGGTTAGTACGATTACCGGAAATTCAACGTATCAGCGTAATCTCAAATGACACAGGAAACCCAATAAAGCACTTACTGATTTTTTTAATTCATGAACAAATTCTAAACACAGGAAACCCAATAAAGCACTTATTGATATTTTTTATTCATGTACAAATTCTAAAGCCGGGCTCCCTGTGAACATCCCGCCTGTTTTGATCAGAGTATCAAACACGGAAAACGGTTTTTGATCTGTTAAATAGTAAGTGACATTTAATTTGAGTGACGTGGGCCTATTAAAGCAACAATAGTTCTTCGTAATTAGTTAAGATAACGTGCGCGTCCTTTTTATAAATCATTCAGAACTGAACGCTAACCAGTCAACTGCTAACCTGAGATGATGAGTAACCTAGCCTACCTTGCTCTCATTGGTTTCTTTTGTCTTATTCTATCATATATACACTCCTTTCTACCACTTCTTTCTCTTTTACTCCGACGAAGGACTAGCGTCCGAAACGTCAGTAAGTTTTTTCATCTTTTCACGGTGTATAATTTACCTTTTCATCATTACTGTTTCATTAGAAACACCGACGCAGCTCACACTAGTTTTTAGCTAGTTATATCTTTTAACCTAGAAAAGTTAAGACTATGGTGTTTAATTTAGATACCCCATAGAAGTAAGTACATATGTTATTTCAATTATTGTAAAGTTAGTGAGTTTTCCACTCAGCAAAGATTATTAATTGCTTGCATGGTTTCAGATCGAATTGTTTTAATGTCGCTGCTGTTGTAATAAACTTAATACGATTGGTATCGAAATCAAAGTATACTGTACGTCTACCGTGAATTATCCATAACCTGACGGACCAAAAATGAAATGAAAAACTTACTTTCATTGATTCCAGATTTTCGGAGAAGATTGGGTTTTTCTATTTCTTCCATGAGATGTCGGAACCGTGCTACTGTCAATTCCTCTGGATTCATTGTTGTATACACGTAGTCCACCAAAAGACGTTCTGTTGGATTGCACCCTAATTCAATCTGTTTCAGCTCGTCAAATTGAAATCCAAGTTTGCGGCCAAGAGTTTTCCAGTCATTCATAGATTTTGGATCAAGCTTACTTGCAACTTCATCAAACAGTTCCCCGTAGTCATTTATTGCGTCTTTTACATTAAGCCATTCCCTTTGATTTTCTATAAAATTAAAATTTAAAAAAAAAATTAAAATTCAATGATATAAAAATGGTCTCAACGTTTCAGGAATATGTATAAACGCAATTAACGTGTATCCATGGAAAGTTAAACACATTCCATGAGACTCAGGATGTGTCTAGCATGTATAACTCACTAAAAATTAAAGAATAGATGTCATCGCATGAGTGAGAAACATACGGTACTGACTTATTTACAGCCACGTACACGGTACGACATGCTGTAACACTGAAGTGGCTTTCCATAAAAATGGTTATCGTACGGAGTTGGAAAAGTTAGGTACTGACTTACAGCACATAAATGGTAAACGTGCCGTAACATTGAAGTGGCTTCCCATAAGAATGGTTATCGTACGGAGTTGGAAAAGTTAGGTACTGACTTACAGCACATAAATGGTAAACGTGCCGTAACATTGAAGTGGCTTCCCATAAGAATGGTTATCGTATGAGTGGGAAACAAACGGTAGTACTGACTTACAGCACGTACACGGTACGTCATGCCGTAACCATTTAAATGACTTCCCATTGTCTTCAAGTATTTCATGCAACTATATATGCAACAAGAAGTAACGGTAAGATAAGGTATGACTACAATCAGTATGGCTGCGAATTTGCCGTATCGTTTCCCACTCATCCCCGTGAAACGCATTGCGTATATGTGACGAACAATCCTAACATAAAATAATTTACCAGGAATTCCTTTTTCTATTAGATTGGCCACATCATTTCTTGAGATCGCCCTTAAATTTCTCACCAGCACATTTACTTTAAGAGTCGAAACCTTAGGCGACTGCATGAGATCTAATGTTGGACTGTGTTCGGTGGTGTTGCTTTTGCACTTCGCTATGGTTAACGTAGGGGCATTCAAGCGGTTTGCTAGGTCTTCGTAGTTCTTTATCACCAACGACCTTCTGTCAAGGTAGCGAGATAGGGCTCTAATATTCTCTGCGTCTTTTTCGAAAAAAACACTCAATAACATCGCTGTAAAGGAAATAGGCTTAATTTAGTATATAACCGTGAATCATCATCATCATCATCAGCACCATATCCTCATCACTATCACCACCATCCGTCATCATACCCACCATCACCATCACCACTATCATCATCACTATCATTACTATCCTCACCATCATTATCATCACCACCATCATCATTATCACCATAACCACCATCCATCATCATACCCACCATCACCACTATTAACTGTCATTATCACTATCATTAATATCCTCACCATCATTATCTTCACCACCACCATCATCACCATCATCATCAGCAGCATTAGTTGTGCCATCATAAATATTAACATCATCAACATCATATGGCAAACTTTCTACTAAAGGGATAAATTTATATTGTTATTATTGAAGCTCCATTAATATTTATCAAGCTGTTTTGAAACTAACGTTGTTGCTCAACACCAAAAGGAATTCCATCAGGGTCATCAGGGTCATCTGTGGAGAGTTGTATAGGTAATGTTAGTTTCTAGCCATCTAGGTGTCTAGCCATCCCCTTTACCACCATTCGATCCACCCCTGCAGTTTATGCTATAACATATGCAAATGAGCCAAGTATGGTATTATCTAATTAACTCTTAAATAAATAAAGAGGAGTTAATGAAGTAAGTGTCATAATATGTTATTCCTTTCGTGTGGTGCTGGAAACTATTGAAATCAAGACATGCACAAAAGAATATGAAATGATACCTGATTGCTGATTGTCTCCTTCTTGAGGGTTGGCTGATGAGGAGGCTAGTGGTAGTTCTCCTTCTGGAAGGTTGGCTGATGAGGAGGCTTGTGGTAGTTCTCCTTCTGAAGGGTTGGCTGATGAGGAGGCTGGTGGTAGTTCTTCTTCTGGAGGGTTGGCTGATGAGGAGGCTGTTGGTGGTTCTCCTCCTGGAGGGTTGGCTGATGAGGAGGCTGGTGGTAGTTCTTCTTCTGGAGGGTTGGCTGATGAGGAGGCTTGTGGTAGTTCTTCTTCTGGAGGGTTGGCTGATGAGGAGGCCGTTGGTGGTTCTCCTCCTGGAGGGTTGGCTGATGAGGAGGCTGGTGGTAGTTCTTCTTCTGGAGGGTTGGCTGATGAGGAGGCTGGTGGTGAGTCAACTAAAAAGATAAATTTACAATTGCTGGAGTACTGGTGCATCCAAAGGTATAACTCCCTTCTACAGAAATCCTTTTCATACATTTCTACCCTTTTTGCACAATCGTTCACCACCCCTGAATCCCACATTGCTTCTAAATTAAGAGTAACCTATAAAAATAGAATATATATTTCATTTTGTTCATTACCTTGACTTTTTTCAAACATGTTAATCTCAATTCTGCAGTTGCCCTCCACTTTGCTGTAGTATCCCACTATAGTTTTGTTATCTTCCAAAAGAAGTGGCCCAGCCTTTTGCAGTTTATTAAAATCTATTTCATTACAGTAATAACTCCCTGATTTGGTTTGGTGTATGTCGAAGGAAATGAACTTAAGAGGGTCATTCTCCATGCCTAATCCATAAAACATCTTGCTGAAATCTAAAGTTTGATTGATTCCATACTCCTTGCTGTATTTATCCATAGACTTGCTTTTGTTTAGATCTTCTGAATCACAGCACAAGAACAAATGCCCATTAAACATGAAAACCAATGGGTTTTCCAGGCAACATGTTGTTAGTTCCATGGACGTCTCTTTCTTTGAAATCTCCATATACTTAAGAACAGCCATGGTCACATCTCCTTGGTACTGGCTCAAATGAAGAGGACTATAAAAAAGGTATTTTGGTTTTTGTGTATTAAATTTCTTCCTGTTGAAGTTTGGTCTGAATGATTTGTCAATAAAATGATGAAGATTGTCATCATTTTTTATAAAGCATCCTGTGAATTCCAAATTTGAAGATTTCTTCTTCACATTTCCATCAGGTTTTTCCAGAATTGTCAATTCAACAGTGGCAGTTCCTCCAGCAGCCGTATAAACTGTAGCATCTTTGGGGTCTTCGCGTTTAGACATGATATTAGGCAGATTGAACCGTTAGACATGAGTAAACAGTAGAGATTGCTGAAAATGAGCTGAATATCAAAAAGGAACATTTAATTATGCATGGGTAAAATTAATTAAGATATGAAATCTCAGTCTCCTGTTTATGACTCTCCTCGTTGAGTTTTTGCAATTTAATTTTTCATCATGAATATACGTCATTTCATCATGAAAAATAGCTAGAGTGACACTCAAGGAATCCAATACACTACTGTTATATGATATATACAAACCTTAACAAACTAAGCATGAAGAAATCTAATACACTAATGTTATGTGATATGTACAATCTAAGCATGGGGCAATTAAATATTTTAAAATAAACCATTTAACAGTACCCAAATCAGTACAAAGTAAATCCATATCCCCATAACCCGCCCCCCCGCCCCCGAACTTGTTCGTACAAGTACCAATCAATAATCCGCATTCATTATCTTGTACTGCTCCCAATATCTCAATGTTTAATGTATTGAGATTCTAATTTCTTATACTACGGATCTCACCGAACTGTGGCAACATGTCAAACATTTGTCTCCCTACCACACCCTAATTCGTCTACTGTCACGCCTACTTTTTTTACATGTATTACAGTGAATACCTTATTTGCAATGTGCTAGATTTGAGACAGTGACAAAAGTAGGCATGTCAGTGGACGAATTAGGGTGTGGTATCGAGACAAATTTTTGGCATGTCGCCACAGTTCGGTGAGATCCGTAGTAATTTAATATTTTAAAGTACCAATTTATCCTAGCTCCCTTGTTTTGACGGCGAGATGAGTTCAGTGTTTGTGATTTATAAACTCAGTTTACTCCAGCAATTGGTGAACTAAGTACGAATATTTCAGCCAATGAAACTAATCTTTAGTAGAGTACAAATATTGCAGGAGCGAGTATCAATATCTTGCGATATTTGTACTCTAGGTCACTCTAGGTTTATATTTAGTAAAAACTGGTTTTTGAGTCACACCAGAAAAAAAAAATCGTCTCGAAGCCATTTTTGGGAAAAAGCAAAATTCGTTGAATAATAAATAACTCATAACACATTTTAGGGTACAGTACGGTGGATATTTATTGTCGTCTTCTTGGGGTACATGTTACGTCATAGCCGCCAGGATGGTTGAGTATGCAAAGCATTTCTCATTCTGTTGTAAGATAAACCAAGATGGCAGATGTTTCATTGTTATTTATATCTGAATGGATTTTTCGGTCAAGTGTTTGCACCCTACCGGGCTCGACAAAATACTGCATGCAAACTCGAAGAATCCACCCGTACTTTAACCTCAAATGTCTAATAAGATCTATACACTAAAAACAGATACACCTACTTGCAAGAACGTTGTCATATGATATTAGAACATTAGTAATTTAGTGAGAAAGGAATACATTAAAAGACAAAAGAAAAAGTTCAGCTTCAGTGATCTTCTTTTGTTTTTTAATATAATTCCTATCCCACTAAATCACTAATGTTCTATTTTCGTATGACAACGTTCTTGCAAGTAGGTGTATACAATATAATGGAATATAGAAATGAAAGAATTAAAAACTTTGATGAGGATGAAACCAGTACTCGATATTAAACTCGACATCTCGATTCTTGGAATCTTGAATCAACCCCCTGTGACTTCGTGTAACTTCTCATATCCGAAATTTGCGATAATCAGAGAAGTTTCTTGTCTGTCTGGCCTGAATTTACGTAAAGCAAAGACATAATATCATTTTTACGCACCTCTTTGCATTTTCTAGTACTGTTGTGGGGTTATTTTATCGGTTTACGACGGTTAGTTCTCTACTTCCGCCTTCTTTTCACTTCCAAGATACAGCGTCCTGACGTCACGCGAGCCACAGGCTTCCCATCATACTCTGTGTTCAACCACAGGAAGCCCATAATACAAGCTTTGAGAACTGAATGTAATTTTAACGAAAAAATAACAATAAGAGCCAATATTTACTCACATGAAGTGTTGTTTACGTCGCCCTTGTCCTTTAGTAGTGATTTCGAGCCATTTTAGCGATTTTTTTTTTTAATTTCCCTTCAAAAAATTTTTCTAGAAAGCTTGTATTGGCTTCCTGGGGTTGAACAAGAGAAACGTGGGCTTTGGGTACGAGTTGTAGACTACTCGGTCTACGCGGTCGGTACGGCCAAAGATGCCTCTGCCAAAATGTGACTACGTCACTTCCTCATCCAATCAATCAATCAATCAATCAATTTTTTATTGTTGTTATTAAATGCCATTAACAGATAAAATAGTGGTGACAACTAGTAGAACTAGCGTAGACTGCGTTGGTGTTTCTGAATAAAACAGTAGTAACTTGTAGATAAATTGGATCATCGCAAAAAGCTTTGTGAAACTGACGTTTCGGACGTTACTCCTTCGTCGGGGTAAGTGCAGGACTAACGAAGAAGGACTAACGTCCGAAACGTCAGTTTCACAAAGCTTTTCACGGTGATCCAATTTATCTACAAGTTCCTACAGATAAAATATATAAGTTATAAGAAGGGCCTTGCGCTTTTCGCAATAGTTTTAGCCATTCCCCTCCCCTGTCGTTGGATTTGCATGATGCCTGGTCGATCCTGTTGGTAAAGTTTCTCTGCACAAGAAGGATACTTATTCAAGCCCTTTTAATATGATTTAATACCTATTTCAAGACTTCTGGGTTTTTTAGTTCCGTTAATCAAATTTCTATCGTGTCTTTGAGTTTTTATATTAGAGTGACAGAACCCAATTATCATCGATTCAATACGGCTGGGTCCCTTGTCCCAAGTCAGTTCATCGTTTTGATGACAAAACATCAACAGTATAGTCATAACTATTATTTATTGAATTTATTTAAATTCTATTACAATCTGTTTTATCTTATAAGCTGGTGGGCTTATTATGTCAGTCCCAAAGAGCTGGTCAACCCTTATCATATGTACACTAGTGGGAAATTTGATGAGACTTCTATGAGACACGTATAAAATGTATAAGATAAAAGCTAAGTAAGATCCGAGTGTTGTTTATCTAAAATCTAAGAACAATTGCTACTTCTATTTTAAAAACATTTAGCGCGCAGTTCACCTCAATCTTACGTTTTTCTATAGTCACCAGTCGAAAGCTTCTTGATTAACAGTTCTGATCAAAGAATTATGGATACGCACGCCTTGTCCAGTAGAAGCGTGCGTTATAATGTAGCCGTATTATATTATATGCATTTTCACCATTGGCGGGAAGATTCAACCGTAAAACCTTATTTATCGAGATATACTTTGAAACAACCTATGGGCTGATCTAAGTCAGGACATGGCTAAATCACAGATCAAACCCTGAAACAACCTCTGGGCAGATCTAAGTCAGGGCATGGCTAACTCACAGATCAAACCCTGAAACAACCTCTGGGCAGATCTAAGACAGGGGACGGCTAACTCATAGATTGAACTCTGAAACAACCTCTGAACTGATCTAAGGAAGGGCATGGCTAACTCACAGATCAAACCCTGAAACAACCTTTGGGCAGATCTAAGTTAGGGCATGGCTAACTTACAGACCCTGAGAACCCCGTAGCAAACTCTACTCCCCATGTGATGTAAAGGAGCATGAGATTGAGGCGAGTACACTACTGCTACACCACCCGCTTTCCTCCACCCTCGATTTACCACACAAGAGAACGTTGCAGTACGCCTAATTTATAAATGCCGAGGTTTCCTAAAATTTTGTCCAAATTCCTTCTCAATAACCTCTATTACATCATACCTTTTCATTTTCTCTAATTTCCCACACAATTCTCTTATAGTGAAATTATCCCCTCTCGCATAGCATGCCCACTCCAGTAAGATACTCGTTGGGCTCTGAGGAGGGTCAGGTTCAAAGCTCTTATATGTGTTGTAATCGATTCCTAATTCAGAAGCCAAATGTCTCCAGTTTTTAAGAGCTGCAGAACTCTTATTCAGCATGTAGCAGATGGAGCACATTAGATCGCTGTGGAGTGGTACCACTTCCATCATCTTACCTGATGAAAGAAAAGACAGGGATACAACAAACAGTTGTTTTAACTGTTTAAAATTATCTTGGGTAAGACCTTTTTTTTCAGAAACTTTAACCCTGGTTAATCAAAGCGGTTAAAGTTGTTGCACTGCATGCACATGTACACTAGGGTTCTGGCATCACATACTTATGAAAATGGTTGCAAAAATACCCTCTCATTCCTTGCTTCTTGCTTTTTGTACTTTGTAACCACACTTACTTACTAAAATGAAATGAATTTTCTTCTAATATATACCAAAGCTTAGTGCTTATTAAAGAGCCTACCTGTTTCAGTGTCAGTAAAAAGATCTAAAACATCTACTCTCTTAATCTTTTCCATCTTTTCCTTAAATTGCTCAACAGTTAAACCAGGCATAGTTGAGTAAATATATTCAAACAAGGCTTCTACTGCATTTGGAGAATTCCCATTCCCAATTTCTTGTAGTATTTCTCTCTTTACTCCAAGCTTTAGTCCAAGATATTTCCAGTTTTTTAGTACTCTTGACTCTTTGTCCAGCTTTGTTGCCAGTTCTTCCAATACATTTAGATTGTTGGTTATTTTATCACTCACTTGGCAATCTCTCTGATGTGCTGTTGAGAAAGCATAAATATTGTTTATGATGAATATGGATGAGAAACAATATTCTGCAACAAGGACAAGCTTTTATAGAGTATATCCAAGTCAACGCCAACCAACTGGCTCAGTTGGCTGAGAATCAGACTTTCGTTTGGAAGGTTGTGGATTCAATCCTCGACTGTACCGACACTAGTTAAGGTCTTAAATTATTTGAATAGAAAGTGCAGGTTAGACTTTCAAGTGGCTTGTTTTTTTAAATAGCGCATTCCCAATCCCTCCATAAGGATGTATAGAAACTGTATATAACCTGGCAGCTAGCGACCACCCTCAGTGTCTATACCTCATAATAACCCCCTTCATGATCTCATCTTATATGGAAAAGAAGACTGAGAGCAGTCCCTCTATAATTTCCCTTGTCTATCTGTCTGTCCGTGTTGATTGGCCAAGGAAGGTTGGTTACAAGGCAAAAGTCCCTGGGGGATGGGGCTGGGGAGGGAAGGATGAAAAGAAAATAGAGAATATTTTATATCTAATGGAAAAGGATGTTACTGTATATTAATCATAAAATCATTTCATGTCATAATTTATTACTTTTGATCATCAGATGATATTTATTTTGGTATTTAACTTGATCTTAATTTACCTGGAATAGCTTTCTCTATGACTTCAACAGCATCTTTTCTTTTCATTTCATTAAGAAATGCTATTACTTCATTAACAGTAAGGTTTTCTGTGTGTCTCCAGCTGTTTAAAGATTCAAACAGCAGTTCTGTTGGGCTTTCCATGGTTGTTCTTCTACACTGTGCTCTGATATTAGGAGGTGCATTAAGTTCACAAGCAAGGTTTTCCCAGTTTGCTAGGACAGAACTTCCTCGGTCAAGCTTCAGAGAAATTCTATCTTCCATTTCCTTCGACAAAATATCTGAAACTATACGTTCAATCAATTCAAATAAGAAGATATTAAAAATTAAAACTATACTCTATACTTTATGTGTATGAGAATATATATGAAATATATATTTGCACTGTGGTTGTAATGTATCAAATTGAGCTGATGCTCGCAGTGTATATGAAGCAACTTATACAGCTGCAAATTGAAAGACTCTGAAAAAATTCTGAGTCTTGAAAATTCTGAGTCTCTATACATTATCAGGAATAAAGAGTGACATACATGTAGGTGTAATACATAATCAATTTGTTTGCATTTTAAGGGTTCAATCTGTGATTTCTTCATGCCATGACTATGACCAGCCAAGAGGTTGTTTCATGTTACAGCATAACCCTGGGGGGGGGGGGGGGGGGGGGGCACTCCCCTATATTTGCTATACGGGTATGTGCCGCCCTATAGGGTATGGTTTTTCGGCTTTTGGGTCTGGGGGAGGGTATCATTTTTTGACATTTTGTCTGGGATAGGGTATCATTTTTGTCTGGGATAGGGTTACGATTTGGCCGTTTTAGCCTGGGATAGGGTTAAGGATTTGGTCGTTTTTGTCTGGCGAAAAGGCTACGCTTTGTGACATAGGGATAGGGTTAGGGCTTTGAGGTCCTGGCGGCACATCCTTACCAAAGTTGGGGTGGTAGTTACCCCCCGGGCAGCATATTTAATTACTTTTGAAGAATATTCATCAATACATACCTAAAGGCTCAACTTTTGACTGTGCTTGTTCTTGAGCATGCACATGTAGTGAATGCTCTTCTGCCTCTCTTATGATGTCTGGTACATCAGGATTCTGAAGCTTTGCTAAGTTCATTGAATTTGCCTTGGTGTGCTCAGAGATAGAAGTCTTTTCACTCTGAAGTTGCTGCTCATCGGTCTTATCTCTTACAGTGGCATTTATTATTTCAATGTGTTGCAACTGTGCTACTAACTCATTATCTGGATCCCTCAAATTATTGCTTGCCCCAGATGGCACATTGTTATCTTGATCTGACACTAATGACTCATGCAAGCTCTCATTTTCACAGGCAATATTTTGAGAGCTCTCCTCAGAAATGGATTCTCTTTTTGTGTTTTCTTCTGAACTTAATGAACTTCTCAAACTTGCATTTACAATACTCTCATTCTTGGAATCTTCTTGATGGTCTGGTTTCTCTAATGTGGATTCATTATTCATGCTCATCCCTTTTTTTCTCTTTCCTTTTTCCCCTTTATTTAACTCTTCTTCATATCTTGAAGGAGCAGTTTTGTTTGCGTGATTTCCACTATTACTTGGACCCATATTTGCATCATCTTTACCCAATTCTTTTACGCTGGAGCTTGCTGCTCGCGAAGTACTACAACCTGGTCTAGGTTCTTTGTGATTATCTACATTATTGTCTGGTTTTTCTGAATTACTTTTCCTGCGATCCTCTTCTGAAAATAAGTTCAAAATGATTTATTTGCAAGTACAATCTAAGCACAAACTTTTAAAGGTTGAATTTTAAAACTAGATATCGTACTACACATCTAACCTATTAAAGCAGAGAATATAACATCTTAAAGACAAATTTAACTATATGCCTTATTGTCATCAAAACATCAGGAAACGCAAGGATAGCTTTTAAAATAACAAAGGACAATCAAACATAGGTTAAATTCATGAAAGAAATTTTGTGTAAGTCCTATTAGGCGTCATACAATACCTCGTTGTTTCTTGGAAACCTTTTTTCTGAACCTTGACATTAATGAAGCCATATCCTCAATTTGAGTTGCCGTACAATCTAGATCAGGTTATTTCCAAAGAAAACTCTTTTTAATAGGATATTATGATCCTGATTTTGACCATAACCTTTCCCGGAAGTAGAATGTCAGACTCAGCTCACAACAACCAGGCTTCGCAACAGGAAACCCATTTCGCAATTTTCAAATTTATTCAAAACTACTTCTTAATATTTTCATATTTTCATATTTTCATATTTTAATATTTAACGTTAAAACGTAAAAATATTGTCAATAACCTATAAGATCAATAACAAAATTCACGATGTATTTTTTTTTCATTATTCTATTTATTTCTTCATTTTTGAAAGAATATATGTTTTGGGCTTCCTATGTTATTGTACCGAACAGTCTCATGGGAAGGGAGAAAGAAAAATGTTAAAGTTTGCAGAATTTCTTTGTTTTTGTTCCGAAATTTTGCTGGAAAAAGCTCTTCTAAAAGCCACCAAATAACATGCAGGTATGAAATACACGTCTAGAGATATTGAGTAGTGTTTAAGCCGTTCTTAATTACTCCCAAAAGCTTTCTTTATAACGCTAAATGTAAACCAAATGTTGTAGTTTTTCAGAGCCTTTTGGAAATCACTTTCATTTTGACAAGCATTTGAACTTCAAAAAACGAACTCCATTGTTTGAAGTCATTTTAATATAAACCCTGTTGACAGCGTACAGTGTTTTAGGTTTGAGGGTAAATTTTATTAAGTAAAATAAGGGTAATTCTATGTGATTTTTTATGTTTCTGCTTTCAGACGTACTTCGAATTTCCTTGCATATTTACAGATAACATTTAAAGAGGCTAGTCACAGATATTGCAGTCATGGCAACAGCCTCGGTAGTGCCAAGTGAACAAACAGAAAACATGGTGGACGATAACTCAGGAGATCAGGGAAATGGAAGTAGAGCTACGTTCAACAATAAGCCTGTAAATGTGGTGTCTCCAATGACTGTTCCTCTACCAGAGAAAAAACTCTTAGATGATAGAGATGGGCAAATTAAGCAGGAAACTATGCCTCCAAAAAGTACATTCTTGCTTGAAGGTATTTCCCAATTTCTTTCCTCGTTCCATAAAATTGTTTTTAAATCCATGTATTGGTGATTCATTTTACAGTGAGGATCAATTAACACTCGAGCCATGCCGGCATGGACACTTTAAGGGTCATAAGCCTTCGGTTTCTCTTTTAAGCTGCCTATACTATCCTTGAGAAAGATATTTTACACGAAATTCATATCCATTGTATTGTAAATGTATTGTAATTATCTTTTATATTCCTCTTTAGAGTGCAAATTATATACCCGTGAAATAGATAGCTAGCTAACTAATTACTAACTTTGTGCTATTGGTTGCCTAAGTCTAATTAGTCAAAGAAATAGGCGAGCCGTGACGGGTGAACTAGTGCACGTGTGCTACTCAAGGGCGTGCATTTTAAAATATATTTTTAAGTACGCTTGCAAAAACTGAAACAATATTCTATCGTACATGCTTTTCCTTCGTATAATTTGACATGTTCGCATTTTCGAATTCATATCTGTTAAACAAACAAGTGAACTTGATTCTTGTTTTATGACTTGATATTCAGCTGATGACTGTATAATCTTCAAATTGTCTAGTGTTTAAGTCATTGCTTTTTCGTTCTTAAAGCTAAATTACAAACAAAGATAGTTTTTCTTCATTAATTGTCCACACTGCGGGCAGAATCAAAAGTGGCGTTCTACGAAGCTCAAACAAGTAGGGCTAATACGGTTCAAGCAAAATGGTTTTTGGACTGGCCAAAGCCAATACGCAGAAGACACCTGGAGTACTGGAACACAACATGCACATTGGAGTAATTTATGCCTTTCTCGCCATTTCCAAGGAACAAGTAAGAAGATTTTATGGAAGATCTTGGCGAATTTATATTTAACTTGCTTTTTAAATTATCTAATCAATAACGATTTTGATGTTCTACAAATTTTAATTATAAAAAATATAAAGATAAAGATGGTAGAAAACAGGTTCATTTGCATGCTGGGTCTTTTCTAGCTATAGTTGTTTGGGTCTTGATTAATTTGTTTTAGTTTATAAATGCGTATTGTCTCGATTTTTAGCAAGATACTAAACAAATAAAAATGGTAGAAAACACGTTCATTTGCGTGCTGGGTCTTTTTTAGCTATAGTTGTTTGAGTCTTGATTTGCTTTAGTTTATAAATGCGTATTGTCTTGATCTTTATAGCCTGCGTCACATCCGCAATTTTCTTCGTAAATTTACGAAGAAAATTCCGGATGTGACGCAGGCTAGATCTTTAGCGTGATAAAACAAATAAAAATGGTAGAAAACACGTTAATTTGCGTACTGGGTTTTTTGTGTCATGATTTACTGCAGAATTAAATGTGCTTCTTGTGTCTTGATTCTTAGCTCAATTCAATAAACTTGTTAGAAAAAATGTTCATTTGCGTAATGAGTTGCTACTCTAGTAAACACCTGTGCCCTTGTCATGCCTCACTGAATTCTTATGTGTTGTCTAATTAAGCGCTAACTATCTCCTATTTAATCCTAACTGTTTCACGGGTATATTGCACTCTATACAACATTTTCTCAATAAATAATCTCTTGGATGGAATAATAATTAAAATGATTGATTGATGGATGGATTGAAGGGTTTCGATCACTCGGTGTATTTGAACTCAATGATTCATAGTTTGGAGGGATTAAAAAAGTCGAAATTCCAGGAAATAATAACGTGAAAAAAACTTGAAGTGTTCACCATTTGAGTTTCCTCATTGTAAGTTGTACTGTATCTTTTTTTCATCTATCCCTTCAATTATTTAACATACTCCAACCTCTCTCTCCCCTTTCCTCCCTCCCTTGATCATCCCTTTCTGTCCCAGCTACTTCCAGTTCTCCTTCCCTCCCTTCCTTCTTTCTTTCATTCCTTTTTCCCTCCTTTACTTCCATTCTCTCTTCATTCTTTCCTTCCTTTCTTCCTTCTTTACTAGTCATCCACTTTTATTACATTTTTTTATCTGTTAATTTAAGTCTGACTCCTGTTTTTCTGATAAAATCTTAAAACAACTAATTTCAATTCCTCTTTAACCAGATCTACATTTGAAGGATTTGGTTCCAGAGGGTAGTACGCTTGCATTCAAAATTGCCCAGATGCTGAATCGTGACAACAACAGGATCATACGCAACTGGAGACACTTAGCAGAGTCACTAGGAGTACCAGCAGATGTCTGTCTGTCTTTCACTTGTGACCAAGAACACAGTCCTACAGAAGATCTCTTCAATTATTTAGCTACTTACAACGCTCACATGACAATTGGAGAACTTAAAAAATTATTAAAAAGCATGAGTAGAAATGATTTGGTTCAAATTCTGGACTCAAAAGGTAGAGTTAATTATTGGATGGACAATAATGTAGGCAAGAAATATGTGCAGCATTTCCTATCTACATGTATGTATTACTGTCATTTTTATAAACATGCAGACTCTGTAGATGGGAGCTGCATGCTGAAATTTGTTTTTTTCGCTGCTGTCAATCAAAGATAAAATTTATAAAAAGATAAAATATTTTATATTTATTCAGCTGGTACCTATCACATTTTTGACTGTCGGCAGCGAAAAACCAAATTTCAGCCTGCAGCTCTCAGCTCTACCAAGTTCACATACTTATAAAAAGGGCAGTAAATACAATATTTGAACATTTCTGATATACAGTATATTGTAAAATTAATCAGGACCAGGCATAGCTCAGTTGCTTAGTAAGCTGCCTTTTGAGCCAGAGGTCCACAGTTCAATCCTCGGCATCTCAACGTCTGTTTCAACTTCTCTCTATTCCCGTGTAGCTTTATTAGGCCCAGTATCATTAGATTTGACACATGTAAAATTTGATATCTAAATTGGGCCTTAAATAATACATATAACACAAGTGTTTTTTCTTTATTTCTTCACAGGGATTTCTAACAATGAAAAATTAGATTTGCATCTAGAAACTGTTGACACATTCAAAGAAAAGCTTGATATTCAATCAAGAACTCTTAGCTGGACGCAGCTAGCTATTAAATGTAGGATTCCAAAGAAAACTTATGCAAAATTTGGAAAACCTAAACTTGGTCCTACATCACAGTTGTTCTTGCACATCAGGCTGAATGACAGTTTTGAAAATCTGTCCATTAGAGAGCTGAAGAAGCATATTAAAGACATGGATAGATATGATGTTGTTAGGGTTTTGGAACATAATAGAGTTCAAGGTAGGTTTTATTCTTCCTTGAATTTTTTACACTGAAGAAGGTCTGAGATTGGACCAAAATGTCTGTACAATGTCTAGCTTGAAAAATAGGTCAGGGGAAACTTCAATTCAAGAGGGGTAGGGGGACCTTCCTTTGGATTTCCTTCACAAAATCTTAAGTTTGCATACAAACACATAACGTTGTTTTATTTTTAAATTGGACTACAGTTGAGGTGAGCAGTAAAAGATTGCAAACTAGATCGTATTCATACATTAAGGACGTTCACAGAGAAATGTAGTTACAATCAGAATTTTTTTAAACTTGGCATAAACATACCCCAACATATTCTTGTTCAAAAAATGAAATAAAAAAATGAGGGTCACGGAATTCGTTTTTTTTTTAACGCTGTGGGAAAATGGTACTTATAGAGGGGAAAAAACATGCGCTATAGAGCAACCTAAGGGATCAAAGAAACAGTTTGGAAAAAAATTAAAACATCAAAGAAATGCAGAAAACAAATTCATGGCCATCAAATATGACTTTCTTAACATTTTGGAATTAAAAGCATGTAAGTAAGAGCTAGTGATATAGTGATAAGGATATATAAAACTTTCAAACCATGCGATGAACTTAGTCAAAATGTGTACAATTCGAATTCATTAACAGGTGGATTTTCCCCCTTAATTTGGTGTCAATCATTCCCTTGCAATCAGAATTATTTTAGATTTACATATTTTTTAGATTTTGGTAGTATCTTTATCTTAAGACGAAGAAAAATGGGGGTCACCAAATTGGTTTCCCAGATATTTTGCCGTACAGAAGTGTAAAATGAATTTTCTTGATATTTTGCCAATTCGTATAAGGTCATCACAATGAGTGGAGCGCACTAAACTCATGCGTAAAAAGGCTGCGCATGAACAATGCCTGCGAACATCCTTAAGTGTTCCCCAAACTTAACATTTCGAATATCACTTGCTTCTTTTAGATGATGCCTTGGTGAAGGATGTGTTCAAAATCGATACCCAAATTTTGGATGAAACTAGTGAATTACTGGACAAAGATCTCAGGTCTACCAAAAACTGGAGGAATCTTGCTGTCAAATTAGGCATCCCTAATCATACTTACGAGGATTTTGATTCAGCCAAGGGCAACAATAAGAATCCAACAATGTTGCTTTTGAATTGGCTGGCAATTAGTCAGCCACAACTGAAAGCAGTTGAGTTCATTGAACATCTAAAGAAAATCCAAAGAAATGATGTGGTTGAAGAACTGCAGAAGGAAATGCCAGCAGGTAAATTTCTGCAAAGGGTTTGAAATGATACTTTAAGTAATATATACAGTATGAGTGGCTGTGTTGCATCCGATATATCCGTGTTATAACTCAAGGCGTAGCCGAGAGTTTGTACATTGGATACAACATGGACACGAATACTGTAGATTGCTTATCAAACGTCTAGGTTAGTTCCTTTGTGTTTCACTAAAATTTTCAAAATTAAAGTGAATCTGCCCAAGAAAATCCAAGTTAAAGTTTATGCAAATGAAGACAATTCTGTATCTGATTTACAGAACTCTTCACGATCGTGATTTCTATTGTGTTTTCCTCATGAATTATTAATGAGTTTGATAAGTAATATATAGTTTACAATATGAGCCACCGATCTATATTGGCTTTCATAACAAGCCAGAGGCTTTTCTAGGTTATAAAAAAATTATAAAAAACTTATATTTAACAACCACCACTCCCCATGCGGGGCTCTTCCGTGAGGTTCCCTCCACATGCACTACCACTACATTCTATATTTACAACATACAACACTTCAACTCAAATGTTGCTTTTTAAGGAGAGGAGGAAACCAGAGATCCAGAAGAAAATCCTCCTGGCAAGGGAGAGAACAACACAACAAACAAACTCAACTCACATATAATCCAGTCTGAGCCAGGGCTCGAACACGGACCATAATTTCATGTTCGACAGTGAGTTTGATGTAGAAAACCCATGTTAAAGTTGAATGCATAATCAGGACAATTATGTATCCAATTTACAGATTTCTCCTGGGTGACTGTTTTGTGGTTGTTTTTTTTTTTGTTTTTTTTTTCTCATTAATTTTCTATATTTGATAACATAGTTCCATAATTTATTATTTTTATCATCATTATCATTATTATTATTATCATTATTTCATTATTACTGTAAAACCTTGTCACTGATTGACTGAAAGACCTCAATACATGCTTTACTTTCAGTCACTATAATATAAAAAACTGGTACTTTTATACTATATTTTCAGCCTTAGAAAGAAAAAAATTTCAAGACATTGTGGAGGAGCAATCTGTAGTAACTTGCCAAGGTTCATGTTTTCAAGGCAGCTCAGCTGTTTCTGATAGCCTATGTAGTAACCATTCTGTCGACGTCAGCTCTCTCAGTAAAGAACAACAACTTGATCTAAAAGTCACAAGCCTTCCTCTTGAGATCTTAAGCAAAGTTTGTGCAAGGCTAGATGCTGAAGACCCATTCTTCCATGACTATCGTATGTTTGCTGAACGACTTGGTGTCAGGAATGAAGATATCCGCATTCTTGAACAGAAAAAATCAAAACCAACTATATCCCTTTTGAATGAATATAAGCTAAAAATAAAGGAATTCCTTAAGATCTTGAAGGCAATTGAGAGAGAAGATGTAATGGAGGTTATAGAGAAGTGGCTGAAGCATGATTCTAAAAAGAGTGAAAGTCCTCTTGAAGCTTAACTGTAAGACAATGAAAAAACATTTAGGCTAATCCAGGGGAAGAAGAGCCACTCTGTGGAATCCAATGTTAATTCCCATTGGGTAGTTCCAGAAATTATTCATACACCCCTTACAGAGGAATTTCTTTAAAGACACCCCTCCCCTACCCCCCAGAAATTCCAATTTACTTCCATACAAACTCTGTAATTTTTGTTCTTTCTATGACCCTGCCTCCACCCTTCAGAAATTCCAAATTTCTCTATGGGTGGGTTGTGGGTATGAATAATTTCTGGAACTACACTTTATAATTACTATTATCTATAGTCAGATCATCCAGTGATTTGCATTAATGATGCTAATGCTGTAGCTGCTGTAATAATTTGATAGTTTTAATTAGTATCCTACTCAGCCGCTATTAGTATTGACACACACCGCTCACTCCCCTAAGTAGCTACTTAGCGGAGTGAGCGTTGCATGATACTAAGGCTGCATTCATAATGTATGGCAGAGGGGGGAGGGGGCATTTGAAAATTTGAAATGTCCAGCAGGCTAGGGGCAGATCCAGGAATTTGTTCAGGGAGGGGTGCTGTGCACAAAGTTAACCCAGGGAGGAGTGCACCCCTTAGAATCAAAGGGAAAAAACATTATTTTGTATTGGTTATCTTCAAAGTATAGGGGCACAAAGTCGAATCAGGGAGGGGTGCGCTTTCACCTGGATCCGCCACTGTCCAGAATAATTCTTAACAGCACCCTTAAAGTCATGCAAAAAAAATACGATCCCCCCAAAGCAAGGCTTGTAGCTTCTTCCAACAATGGTGCATCCCCCCATTTTTCTGATAAAAATTTTCCCGTCCCCCCTTTTTCCTACCAAAATTTTCTCGGTTTCCCCCTCAATTTCACCTGCCCCCCTGTTATACATTATGAACGTAGCCTAATATCAGCTGTGTAGGAGACTGTAGGAGTTTTAATAGGCAAGGTTTGATAACTTAAAGTTCAGACTTGAATGCTAGGCTTTATTCGTATGGTAATTCATGTTTGGTACAAACATGTGAACCGGCAAATTAATGTACCATATATGACATTCCTACCTTTTGGCAATAATTAATTCTTTTGTATTTTATGCTACGATGAAAGAGGGACAGCCAGATTTCTAGTATGGATTAGCAAGCAATCCCACCCGGCCTACCCCCCAATGAAAAAATGGTCCCTTAATATATAGGGTCCCTTATCATAGACAAACTATGTGAGAGTATTCTGTACAGTCGATAAATATTTTACTGGATTAGGATTTTACTGTACTAGGAATAGTAATGCCTATGATACAAAGTCAGTGAAAATAATCACAAATATTAATCACAATTTTGTCGCACTGTCAATATATCACTTTTATCTTGATAAGACTTAGAAAGTAAACCTAGTATTATTTGTATGCATTAACTAAAGTATGTTGGTCCCCTTCTTACTCCCTCTGTGTTGCGCTTTCCGCCACCCTCGCCCCCACATACAAATCACAACCAGCTCTTTGTGGAAAGGGTGTTGGTAAGTTGTCAGTAGGGTATTGGTAGGATGTCAGTAGCAGGGGTGGATCTAAGAAAGGACTATAGGGGGAGCACACCCCCACCCCAGATGAGCTGATATCTACTGCATTATAGTGGTGTTTGAGTTTGTAAGCGAAGGGTGCACCTCCACCTAAAATGAAAATCCTGGATGGTGCACCCCTCTAGAAAAAATCCTGGATCTACACCCTGAGTAGCAACGCAGTAGGATGCATAACATTTTATCCCCAAGCCAGATTCCCACTGCCACACAAAAACACGCATTTATCTGTCGGGGGTCAGCAACGAGCCAGTACGGTCAAGTCTGCGGTCTTAATCGTTTTTGGGCTTCCTGTGTACAGGAGCCCACATTCTAGTTTCAGCAGTATTCTCCAATCCAAAATGGCGGATGTCAGTGAAGGTAATTTTTTTTGTCGTCTCCAAACGCGCTCCTGAAGATTTGAATTTAAAAATAACTCTTCATTTTCTCAATGTAGCTGCTCTGCCCCCTGCAAGCCAAGAGGTTAAGGATTCAGAGGTTGTTTTCGTGGAGCCCGCTCGAAAGATACTTAAACCAGCTGACATAGGAAAGTGGGAAAAATCGCAAGTAAAAGAAGTCGACCCATGAACCTAACTCTAGTGACACTGATAATGATTTTTAAACTATTCTAAGTTTTAAGTAATGAATATGAATTAAGTGATGAATGCGAGGTTTTGAATTTTTAGAACTTTGCCTTCATCAAAAGCCTTAGTACCGTAGTGGCCCAAAATATTGTTCATCATCTATAGGATGGGAGGGATGGGTGGGTAATTGGTAAACCTCTTTACCTTGCGCATAATGTTTCCCATTTTTCCCATTTAGTCTACCTTTATTCATATCATGTATCCATATTCATGTGTCTTCTTATGTGCAGCTGATAAATAAAGAAATGATACTCTAGAGAATGACCCAAGGTCTGAAATGGGAAAACATTACACCCAAACTAAAGAGATGTATTTTTTCAAGTCCTGAATTTCCAAGACTTATAAACACCCCCTCCAAATTAATGGTAAAATAATAGTTCAAAATTCAAACCCCTCCCCCCCTCCCTACAAACAACTCCCAATGGCCACCCTTTTCTCAGGCTTAGCCTTGCTTAAGAGCAAATCATTAGTTTGAAATTCCACAGACTTTTAAAGGTATCTATGAATAGCTGACTTATAAACAAGGTTAAGCCTGTGCAAATGCATCTTAAAAACAGCAATATGCATTGAATGTGAAACTGGTGTATTGATAATTTATCTGCATTATATTTTTGTTGTTATTGCCATTGTTGTGGTCATAATGCCTTGCCATATTTCTCTTGATAGTACTATCATGATTTACTTGGATTTATCACACTACTTGGTGATGCAATAAAAGGCAAAAAAAATACATCTCCACGGCAAATTTCTGAGGTAAGACAATAAAGAAATATATATATATAAATAACAGAAAAAACTTGCCACTAACCTCTTGCATGTCCAAGTCAGGGAAAAAGAATGACTTGACTTAAATTTGGAGAAAAAATAGGGACTTTTTACACTTAATTCATTTGCCAAAATAACTAAATCTTTACGGTTTTATTCAAAAATTTCACAACACAACTTCCAATATCTTTGGTTCATTTAGGTATGTCAAAAAGTTATTGATATTCTTGATTGTATGGACAAGTGGATAGATAAGATACCGCCAATAGAACAGCCACAACGATTCGGTAACAAGGCATACAGAGACTGGTTTGATCACATGCTTCAGGTATGACAATCTTCAATACAAAAACATTTGCAACATGACTGCTATCAAACTACTATTTACATAACATGCGTTACAATTAATCTTAGAATGTCCAATCAATGGCAGAAGGATTATTACCGGAAAAGTTTAAGGAAGCATCAATTGAACTTGCATCTTATCTTAAAGGTATTTCTTTCATTTGAAATAAATATACAAAATAATATGAGTAGTATGTACTTGTTCTTATAATGTTTTGCAATTGATGTTTTAATATTTTTCTTCAGAGGGCTTTGGAAATAAAACAAGAATAGACTATGGCACAGGTATAGGACTCTACAACTATTGATTATGCAAGTTTGCTTAAGATCTAGTGTCAGTGCTAGCTGTGGTTTAGGGATTGAGAAGAAACATTCCCCTCCCAACTGCATGTCCTGCCCCCTTTTTGTCCTCTCTCTGCCTCCTCTCTTCCCTCGTCGTTGTCCCCTTGCTTCCCCTTGCTTTCGCCTTTTCTGCCCTGTTCCTCTATGCATCCCGCTGCCTTTCTCCTCATCCCTTCTTCCCCTTGTCTCTCTTAAAGTGTAACTTGTTCCTCTCAGTTATTAATTGATTTTGTCCCTTTTCCTTTCTCTCCTTTCACTCTGCTTCCTTGTTCCTCTCTGTCATCCATCTGTCTTAATTTCCCTTTGTCCTCTTTTCTCCCCTTCCCTGCCCTCTACCCCCATGTCTCTTTAAAGGTCAAAAGCCATTAAACATTGACCCTTATATAGCAGGCACATGCTACATCATTGCCTCCATCTTGGTTAACAATAGCATAGCATTCCTCATTAGCTTCTCTTGTTGGATCAACCAACATGGCAGTTGTTTCATTGTTATTCATATCTCAAGAGATTTTGACTCACCTGGTTGCACACACTCTATAAGTGTGGCTAGTGCCGTACTTAAGTAAATTTAATGAGTGAATGATAAGCATGTAGTTTTTATTTCATAGGTCATGAAGCATCATTTGTTACATTTCTTTGCTGTTTGTATAAACTAAGAATCTTCCAGGAATCGGACCAAGAGACCATCGTATTTGAAATATTTAACAGGTAACACAAAAATGAAGCCAAAAATTAACTTCAGCATCTTAAGAACTCAAAAAATATAATATTATCAGCTATTCTCCTCTCAGACATCTTACTTTTTTTTCTTACTTTTTTCACGCGAATGAAATTAGGGGGCGTTGCGGAGTTTGATATTGGAGAATTTCACTATATTTGGGTGTGTCCTAAAAAAATATTTTCCTTTCTTATGGGCTGCCTGAAAAAAAGTACATTTTTGGGGAATTTATCATCCACCGCCCCACCTCCCCACCTCCCCCTCCCATAATTAATGACCAGGTCCCTTAGCTTGTCCTTTCTGGGTTTCCAATACCATTGATGGAAATTAGTAAGAATAAGGAAAGTTGGGATAAGAGAAAAAACAAGCATCTGCCCTTCTTAACTGCAATTTTCATAAACGCCGAACTCAACTGTGTCTGCGAGCTGCACACTGAAACTTGGTTTTTTGCTGCCATCAATCAAACCTAATCAGTTGGTACCTTACATATTTTTGACTGGCATGTATGACGTTATCCTGTTTGTTTAAATCCCTAGATATCTTCATTTAATGCACAGACTACAGAGTGTTTATAGGATGGAGCCAGCTGGTAGCCATGGTGTGTGGGGTCTAGATGACTTTCAGTTTCTACCATTCATCTGGGGAGCAGCTCAACTTATTGGTACTGTACCACTGTTTTCATTTATACACTCAATTGAAGACTCGTTGTCAGGTTCAGAAACATAGAACATAAAAGCTGCTCACGTACCCTTGATTCCCTTAATATTTTTCCATCGATTATTTACAAATTTGTTTTGCACTTGAATTATGCAGATCATCAACACATATTTCCAAAATCTTTCTTGAAAGAGGATATCATAGAGTCTTTTCACGAGGACTACATGTTCTTGGATTGTATCAGGTTTATCAATACTGTAAGTACCTACACTGCATCTCGTATGAACTCCCTCCCTCCCTATCAATAGGTATCATTTCCCATCTCAAGTGGAATTTTGAATTGAATATTACATTTTTAATAGAAATTTATATATGGATGATTGGGTGTAGGCTGCCCTTCGCTGAAGGCTCGCTATGAGATCCATTTCGTAGTGTCTGATTGATTTGAAAGGAGGGAAGAAGGAATATAGCACACTTGTGAAGTCAAAACCCAAGCTCCAATGTTGAATCAATTAAAATAAATAGCCAAGACGAATATTATTTATTAAGATAATGAAAAATATGGAAGCATGGAACTGGAATGGGAACTTGGACTGAACACTGGTGATCCAGAATTTGGAATAAAATCAGTTAATCGACTTAATTTCTTTGCTAAAATACATTTTAATAGCTAGTTGACATATATCCATAACATTTTTGGCAAAAAAAGCAGTGTTTATTGTGTTATGATCCGGAGATCCACCTTACCGAAGTCCAATCCATGGGCCATTCCAGGACACGATTCCGGATTTTCCAACTTGAAAATTCCTTAAAATGACAAATTTAGTTAAAATAAAGATAAATCAGCTATTTAACTACAGTTTGTTGACGTGAATGTTACGATTTGACTGCATTAAAGGGTAGTATTCCTAAGTCATTGAATTGCCTTATTGCACCTTACATTAACACAAAACAGCCCCTCTTGCCTCCTCCTAGAGGTTTTATTCCATCTTAGTTAGCATGGAAAAGGTTGAATATCAATGTTCGGCAGTTAACATTAGATTTAATTGCAAGTGTGGTGATATTACAATCATATGTAGGAAATAGATTTTATAGAATTAACTTTAAATTTTATTCATTAAAAAGTGTTTAGTAGCTTTATTCACGAAATGCAGCATAGGATGGGATCAGTAGACATTGTTTTATGGTCTTGTGTGGCACTTTAACAAATAATGAAGGAACCAGGGAGGGTCACGGAGCATAGTTTGCAGTGGGGGAGGCTAATCTGGGGGGGGGGGGGGGGGGGCAAGGAACTGCCCTCATCTTCCTCAATATTTATGAGGTTCTCAGAAATGAGATTTCAATATTTATTCCATTATAAAGTCATATCAAAGCTTTAGACAACCTATAACAGAAAATCATTTTTGGCTTAAAACTCAAGGCACAGCCCCCCCCTTCCCCCCCCCCCCCCCCCTCCCATAATGAGATTCATTCAGTTGATTGAGAAAGCAGGCAGTTCACTTGATGCTGATAGCTTTTCATTTAATTTGCTTTGCCCTAATCATTCTCCTTAGGAAACATCCACTTTTTACAGGCATGGGGGAGTTGTAAAAATATTCAGGTTGGGAAGGGCTCGTACCTTTTTTAACTTACAATTCACAAAATCCAACCAGCCCTCTCATTCCCATAAAAAATGAAAGGTCCCTTAACCTTAAAAATCCCAAGACATTTACAAACAACACATGGAGAAACAGCAACACCTTTTCTTCATCAGTATTTTCCGTTAACCATTATTTTTTTCTCTTCATTTCAGATGAAAACAGGGCCATTTGCCGAGCATTCCAATACCCTGTGGGGAATAAGTGGTGTTCCCAATTGGGATAAGGTTTATTCTGGCCTCATAAAGATGTACAAGAAAGAGGTAATGATAACATTACAACACAATCCACAAAAGTATTACCACATTTAATGTTTTCGCATACTTCTATGCACAGGCTTTTGGCTACCAAAGGAGCTTTTACACATTGTGTAGTTCCAGAAATCATCCATACCCACCCCACAGAGGAATTTGGAATTTCCGAAGAGTAGGGGGGTCAGAGAAAGAACAAAAATTACAGAGTTTGTATGGAAAAAAATTGGGATTTCTGGGGGTAGGGGAATGTCTTTAAAAAATTCCTCCGTGAGGGGGGTATGGATAATTTTTGGAACTACACATTTTATTTGTCAAAACCAGCCAACTCCCATGAAATGTGTTGGTTTAATACACTTCAAAATCCAATGATAGAAGTATGACAAAACATTAAGTGTGGTTGTTGCGCTGTATTTAAATATCTTTTTGAGATGTTTTTTTTTAAAAGATCACTGAAGAGAATGACCGCACCAAGCACTTAAACAATCCTTGTACAATTTCTTTTAAATTTATCAGAATAAAACTATGATTTATCCATTCCATATCTTTTTTTTAGGTGTTGTCAAAGTTCCCTATCATTCAACACTTCTTGTTTGGTACATTGATGTCTGTTGAGCCTACAGATCACTTCAAAAAACCAAAATGATAATGAGCTGACGTGCAAAGAGTGGATAGAAATGTGTAACAGCACTATGTTCACGTACCATTAGATTTTGCAACTCTACAAAGAAAAGTGAAAAAAATGACAATTATTTCAGCTGTCAATCATGATTACTGAAACCTGTGTGACCATGCTAAAAGTTAACGTTGTTCGGTTATCTTTTGCTGGAAGGGATTGACAAAGAAAGACGTAGGTACGATCATTCTATACCAAGAGGCAAATGGTCAAAATGATGAGTGTAAGACTTTGTGAGATTGTCAAACCTAACCAATTAATTTTTTTAAAAAAAGCTCCACTGCTAATAATATATAATATGCCCTATTTATTTCACAAAATGGGACTTAGTAGTGTCATTATACATGAGATTGCAGGCAAATTGGGCAGCTAAACTAAGGTAGTTTTTCATTTTCGTCTGATATGAATTTACAGACTTTCAAGCCAAAGGATGTCCATTGCCAAACAAAATAAAACCAGTACTTAGGATATCATTTGAAGGACAATAAAATATTGATTAAATACAGATATCAAAATACTGCTTCAATAATATTAAAATGTAATTATGCTTCAGTAATTCTGCCTTGTTTATATCGCATTTCATAATAGAGTTCCATTGTTCTATCTTTAGGTGTGTCTTGAATAAATTAGATGCTTTGTTAGGCAGGCAGAAACATCTGGTCTTGTTCTAAAGTTTACTTACAACTGCTGCTTCCTGCTACCAATTGAACCCTTCCATAGGGATATCTGTTATGGAAAGCTAAGACAAGCATGGGAACCATTGAGGTTGTTTCCTATTTCTAATTTTGGTAGCAATGCATGTTATAACATATCAGAGCTGAATCCAGCCATGTGTAAATCATTGTTGTGAAAGCATAATAATTTTTCATTATTAGATTTTTATTTCTTGTCAGGAATTTAGAAGTTGTATAAATTATCAATCTTCTGAGGACCAGACTCTTTAGTTTAAATCGAGAGGGTAATATTTATAACACAGAGCAGCTGAAACTTCCGAATTAACTTAATTTAACAATGGCACCAATTCCTAAGAGGGAACCATCAAGTAGTATCTAACAAAACTGGATTCCAAAAAAAGTATTGTTTAAGATACTAATTTCCTCATAGGTTTAGTGTGGTCTAGCTATTTAGATAACCTGTAGGTATATGTCTAGGCCGATCGTGGCAGATTTTGCGTTCCGCTCTACGCCCCACTATTATGTTCGATGACGTCAACTTTCTTCTCGACTTACCTTACCTACCGTGCCCTTTGTCACGGAACCTTCATACATTTCCGTCTAAAAACCCACATACTTCCCGTTTCGCCCAACAAAAACATCTCAGCAACCAAAAGCATTTTTCATATCTTTATTATTGGTGTATAAACGGTATATGGAGTAGAAATGGCTATCTCTGAAAGCTACTCGTTCGGTATAGCTTTATTATTTACAAATATGGTACAACTGTATCACTAAAATCAGTCCTGAATATTATCGATGTTCATGTAAATCTTGGATTATGAGTATTATATTTATGCATATTCTAAATTTCTATTATTATTTCGCAATTTCTATGTACGAACATCTGTATGGAATATTTTTAGGGATATAAAACAATGTCTTTATAAATATATATAATTGCATGTTCGAACTTGTTTCTTAACATGATTTACTATTTTTAGTAACGATTGTGTGGGCTGATGGAAGTAGAAAAGTTTGAAAACCAAAGGGTTGGTTTTCTAAGAAAAAGTCTTGGAATAATTTTGAATAAAAGCTTTACAAAACTGTCAAAAGATAATAGAATATAAAACATCACTTTGATCAACTCACATTCGTAGAATCCGTTACATGACAACACCATCTAATATCCAGACTGAGCGAAAGCATTTTGTGCTCAAGGCAAGCTATTTGAATTTGTTTTTAGTCGAGATCACGACGTTGAAGTTCAAAAAGCAGCGACAGTCTGCTGCCATGATGGCTGACTGTAAGCACCATTCACAGGCGGTGTTATACAAGAAAATATAAACGAATCGTTAGACGATTTCGAAGAAAACCCTGAAAGACCACTTAGACTATTGCTAAATACATTAACAAGTCCTGATACGTCCATAGGTTCGATATTTTCAGCGTCTAAAGTATTTCTTTCAGTTGTATTTTGTTCTGTTCGGCACCTTTTTCGGGTGACCGCGTGGTTTTCACAAGTGTCATTTGCATAATGGGACCTTGGCCGTTTAACAGCTTTCGATTCCTTGTTTCCTGACGAACAGTTCGTTAAAGCACTAGAATGTAATACCTTGGGGTTCACTTCTTTAGATATGTTCATATTTGTGACTTGATTATCAGCTGTTCGTTCACAAAGTACTTTGGAGTCCATGTTATTCGTAGAATTTCTCAACTCGTGAGCATTTCCTGACCCACCCGTGTCGTCACGCAACAAAACCGGCCGTTCCAAACACACTGATTCTTGTTCAAGTCCATCACAATCCACATCTCCATCTTTAGGAGTTCTATAATGTCCATATGACGTTTCTGATGAAGTTAACGCATTATTTAGCACATTAGAAACCAGTAAACTTCGCCTCAACATGGGACCTCCACGACGGCGACGACAGTCTGTGATTTTTGTCAAAGAAACTTGAATAATTCGTTCCATTTCTCGCTCCATATTCAACACAAATGTCTAACTCTAGTTCTTCTTTAAAATTAGGGCCGAGTCTTTGGGTTTTCCGCTAGTTTAACGTATTTTTTCGCCGTTCAAAGTAGCATAAATTCACCGGCCCTGATGAATGTCTTTCGATGAATGAGAATATACGTTGACGCCAAGTCATATGAAATTTACTTTGTGCTCAATCCAGCCAATCACATAACATTTACGTCATTTCTAACCAATCAGCGCGCAGATGCGTTTCTACTGGAAAATTCCCGCGTAGAGTAGAAACACGACTCTCAACCAATCAGGGACCACCGGAAACAAGACATGACGTCATTTTCTCCGAATCGGGAGTGTTTTGACGCGTCGTTGCTAGGTAACGTTCACATTGGCGGGAGATGACGAGTTTTTCATGATATTGAATACCGAATGTGTGCATGTGCGTCATCAAGGAAGTATTGTAGCAACATAAGTAAACGTTTTGTGAGTCACTATCGAAAGTAAAAGTGATACAGAAATTTCCCTAATGCACAACCTGGAAATAATCTTTGTACAAACGAAGTATTTGATAATTCTCTGCTTATTTTTCTATATCTTGGACTTCAGCGGGCAAGATGAAGCACGTTTTTTAAAACATAAAATCCCCTTCAGCTCCGTTCGAATTTAGAACGCGTTCTTATGACTCACAACCCAAAAATGAACGCTGCTTTTCTTTGCGGATATGTATACTCTTAAAATAGTATTTCCATTGTTCTATTAGAGGTAGTCAGGTGAAATAATTCATTTGATTCCGACAAGTCTACTTTGACCTTTGTAGTTTCCTGTCCAACTATGGGTCCGAAGTGAAACATGACATAGGCGGAAGCGGCAAACTGGCGGCTCGTTTACGCACAAAAAACTGTTTTGCTGTTTCAAAGGAATTCACGAATTCAAAGGTTATTCCCTGCCGATTTAAATGAACGGCAAAAAAGTCACTTTATTGAAATGAAAAAAGTTTAAAATTGAATTAGTATTGAGAAGGTTATTCAATAAAGTGACGTAGCTCTGATATAACCCTGAACTTGTAGCTCGTAACCTCGCAGACAGACTACCGCACGGAACTATAGACCTTGAAAACTAAACGCCTTCAAACTCTTTAAAAAATACGATACTATACGTTTAAATTTAATTATTTTAATTTCAATTATTTGTTGTATAATTGCTTAAAATTATATTATCAAATGATTGTGGGAGGGGGATTCATATCATAAAAGTATCATGTTTTTGTGCAAGAAGTGTGTTTTAACAAAATAATTGTTAGGAAAGTTTCAGTCCATTTAGCGAGAATTTCAAATTAAATCAGTGTAGTTATCTTCCCTGGTTATGATATAAGCAAAACATCCCCTCATCTGTCAGAATCGTGTGTGGTAGGCGTATAGAGAACACGTTTCTAGGAAATAAAGCACCCACGCATTGGTGTTTCCCTGCTTGAAGGCGAGATTCCTAAATTCAAAAACAAACCAAAACATTATGCGATTACACACGAAAAAAAAGCTATTCTTGTTTTTATTCTTAGTTTAGTACATGCCATACAATAAATAGTGTTTTTAAAAAGTCCGTGGTTTTGTTGCTATCATGATAATTTTTAAAACCGGGTTTACTTCTAATTTCAGAGTTAAAAATGTGTGACGATTCCGCGAAGTGTTGTTTTGAAATTGCAATTCAAGTTAATCTAAAAATTTCGCTGAAAATTATTGATCCATGTAAAGGAATATGGACTCCAAAATTCCTAGAATTGTACTATAAAATCTCGAATCTGGAATATGTGGACTTCGGAGTCCATTGTCCAGATTAAATTCCTTTACATGGATGAAAAATATATACTTTACATTATTTATTACAATATTATCTAGTTTACCAATAAATAAATAATTATTTTAGAGATCATATATTTTCATATGCCCAGAAAGAGGAAGGCTTTCCCTCTGCGTCTCTCATTCTTTTTGCAAAAGCTGAAAAGCTGGAGACACAGTTTCCTATGAAGTGGTCTGCTTTTGTCAGGATTGCCATGTCAACTAATGGGTCAGATATTTCATCTTGGTCTTTGCGATAATGAACAGAAGCCTGCATAGAGAAAAAGAGTGTTGTGATGATGAATATTTCAATTGATAAAGCTTTTTTGCATGCAAACCCTTTTTTAAACCCTGGATCTATCACTGCAATATTATCCTTATAAACAAAACCTCAAAAATACAAGATACTTCTTTGTTTGAGTTTCATTCATACCTTCAACTTTTCAAGAGCTTTCGTAAGTTTTTTCACTAGTGGATTGTCATCTGTAGCTACGAATACACTCTTTGCTTTAATTGCTTTAACTACTTTTTTAACTTTCTTCAATATCTCTTTCTCACTTGGGAAGCACATTTCATAGGTTAGCTTTTTACCAGAGCCAGGTTCGATGCATTGGGTCGATGCGAACAAGGAATTAGTGTCCTTCACATGCTCACAAGCACCTTTCTGATGGGGAAAATAGAATGAAGAAAATAAGTAATAATCCTACTATAAAGTCTTAGTATATTTTATAACCTCAAGCATCAGTAGTGGAAAAGGGAAAGTGGTATGAAACTGAAACGAATTGCTGTACAGTGTAAAATATTTTCTTTGTGTCATATGATTTCTTCTGTAGCTTCACATCATTGTAAAGCACTGGTATGCTGCAGTGATCAGAAGCTGCTGTGGTCATCCAGGATTGTTACAGGATTTAAGGGTGTTATAGTGGTAGTGAACTCACCCACCACCTCTGGGGTCTAGGGTTTGATTCCTGGACTTAACACAACATGTGAGTAGAGTTTGTCAGCTCTCTCCCTTGACTCAAGGGATTTTCTCTGGTTTATTTCTCCAGTTCCAAAAAATGTCCTTTCTCTGCGAAACCTAAAAGACACTTATTTCAAATTCAATCTGTGAGTTAGTCATGCCCTGACTTTGAATAACACAGAGGTTGTATTATAAAATTTGATTTTTTTGTACTGTAGGCTAAATGGTAGAGGTGGGTTAGGGGATAGCCACCCAATCAACCCACTGAATCACCCTCATAGAGTGCAAATAGTACTTACAAAATCTATGCCATTTCTTAAGTGAATCCCTACAAAGGGTCCCTCTGGAAGTACATTTTTAATGAATTTATCTGCTCTCTTGTTCATGGCAGCAGACCATTTGACAAACTTTTGAAGCCATCGGTTTTGCTTTTCACATGGAAAAGAACCAGGCGCTCCCATCAATGCTATAACAGGGTACTCAGCAACTGGAAACCTGGAATTCCATTCATCATTCATTGGATTCCATAGCAACCCAGTATGTTCTCTGTAATCGTTAAAGTTGATTTTGAAATGATTCCAAAATGGTCCAAATGGGTTTCCTTCTTTCATTGAACAGCTTTTGCCATTTTGGAATGAGTAGCAGAAACCTTTAACAAAGAACAATGCAATTGAAATGAGGAATATTATTATATATGACAGGGTTTCGTACTACTAGGAAGTTAAAAAATTCCAGAAGTTTTCCAGACTATGAATATATAAATTGCAGTCACCCTAACTTTGAATTTTATGTCAGAAATAGTAAAACAGTAAACAGAGAAATGTCAAGGAGTTTTCCAGGAGTTAGTGTCATAAAAAAATTTCAAGGAGTTTTCCATAGCCCTGGAAATTTTTTTTTTTAATTCCAGAAATTTCATAGGAATTCAAGGAGCATGTGTGAACCTAGCCTGCGTGCAGCTGGACTTTTCTAACAGTTAGTTAGTTCGGCTGCAGGCAGGCTAATGTGAACCCTGAAATCATTTAATTTATTATATAACTTGGATATTAATCTCATTCTGATTGGTGTAGAACTGTGCTTTGTGAATGAAGTATGGTTTCTGATGCCATCTGCACATAAAGCCAATGTTTCAAAAAAGAATCTTGAAAGCAAATCTACAAAAACTTACCTATTCTTTTACCAGGTGGCCATACTTTTGGTGCAATTTCTTTCATAAATTTCTCCATGGTAACAACTCTGTGATACTCTTTTAAAGGCTCTACTTGAAACCAGTTGTCAAAGGGTACTCTCATCTATGGTTTAAAAGAAACACAATTTATATTAATAAGAATGATTGCATGAGTAATACAGTAGCAGCGGTTTTCCATGTCAAACATGTGAACAGACTCTCAAGGGGAAGGAAAGGGACTCTACACTTTTTTCCCTCCTGTAATACACAACTGGCAGTGTAACAACCTCTATAATGATCTCTCTCCTATGATTATAATTTATTAGACTATTTATCAATTATTAAAACTTAAAATCCAATCTCATTGCAACAAGAGTAGTGTAAAGTTTTACTTACTGAATCACCAGGTTTTGAGCGAGGATATACGACCCAGGGAGGTAAGATTAGGGTGCGATTCAACCCTTTTGCAAATGCTAATGCACCTAAGAACTGGTCAGCTTGGTTACCAAATCTACCTGCAATAAGCAACGATAATGAAGGTCAATGTTGGTGGTATTTAGCTAAGATTTTCATAAGTTTCCTTTCTTCAAACAACCTTCAAACAAATTCTTTAAATGCCCCCAAACAATCTCTTGCAGATCTAATCTGAATTCAGCTGGCAAGATTTTGTGAAGGGAGAAAAACTGGAGAAAAAAATGGAAAGATCCAGCAAACTAAGCTCATATTGAATACCAATTCCAGGAATTGAACCGGAGATGTGACCCCTAGCAGTCAGAAGCAAATGCACTAGCTACTTTAGGACAGACCATTAGATTTTTGAGGGAGAGGGGGGTTGGGCAAAAACCAAAAAAAATTTGAGCACAGCTTTAAAGAGTGAAAAAAATTGTAATAAGAAAAAGTAGATAAATTGTAAATAAGAAAAGTGCCAGAAAAAAAATCCAAATTATGTTCAAAACAAATTCCTGCACAGCCATAAGGCTTTTAAAAAAATTTCTGCACAAAATAAATTGCCCACCCTTCCCCCCTTTCAAAAATCTAATGGTCTGTCTCTTGATTCCAAAAGGATATAAGCTACATTTTACTTAGCCATTGATTTTTATAAGAAATGATTGTAATCTGATAATAAGAACATGAAAAAATATAGGCAACCCAATGAATGGTCCGGTGTGTGAGAGCAGAACAGTTAACCAAGTGTTGTCACCCTTTCTTAGTCCCTGTTAATACGTCTACTACACTAACCCGGACGATCACATTTCACAACAAACTTCAACGCCTGGGTTCAAACTATTTACACTTTTTTAATAAATAATAATTCAAGGATGGTAGCTTACAGAAACTCTACCCATATTCAGGTTTCCAAAAGTTAATCTACCCTAACTAAAATAGGGGTAATTAATCACAGATGTGTCAAGTAAACAAATAGCCATTCTTGCGAGGCTATCAAATTACCAAGGTTACTATTGTTGGAGGGTAATCTCAAACCATTAATAGACTGGCACATGCCAGAGAAGCTCAAGCCACAGCTTTGTTTGGATTGCAAAAATATAAAATATTCATAATTTAGTCTTCAGAGATGTTCAAGTTACTGTAATAAGTCTTATTTCAGAAAGATATAAAAGTGTTCCATTAAAAGGAAAACTTGAAGCTATTGGGAAAATAATAAAAACTAAAAAAATTACTCGTTTTAATAATAGCTTGCCCAAAATTTCCGCTTTTCAAAGAGGTTTTCAGTGACTTTCAAAAACTTCATAAATTATTCACCAATATTGATATGTGACCTAAACTATTGTTCAGACTACACGTTTATAAGAGTATTTATATTTATTTTTATATTTATATCTTAAAATCAAAATACATCATAGCTATGAGACTACTTACCCATACAAGGACAATAAGCTATATAACCTTCTTTTGTTCCAGTAGAATTTGTAGCAGCTTTGATTTTCAGCTGTTGTTGTTGTCCTTCTCCAACACTGAAGGCCTCATTCTTGTCTTCATCTGAAAATATTTCTTTTACTTCATCAGCTGAGCTCAAGATTGCAACAAATGCGATGATCTGTAAAAGCAGACAGTACACAAGGTATCTAGCTATTGCAAACTGGCTTAGATACATAATAAAGAGCATAGAAAGATTTCTTTTTGTGGAAAAGCTGACGATAAAAAATAAATGAATGAGTGGAGTTTTCTTTACTTTATAAATAAATAGTGAGCGCGCGATACCCTAAGCCAGCGGTAAATACCACAGGAATCCCATGACCTGTTAGTGGTATGCAACGCCTAGAAGTCATGCGCAACAGTTAAACAAAGAAATGATACTCTAGGGAATAGCTCGTGGTCTGATATGGGAAAACTTTACGCGAAGCTTAACGCCAAATGTAAAGGATTCTCAGTATTTCTACATAAGGTGAGTAGCTCTGATTTTATTTATAACAAAAGGTTGTGTGCTTTATTAATTTCGCTTTCCTAGATGTTTTTGATCATTTAATTCAGTTCGTAATATCATCATAACGCCCTCCGTTATTCAATGAGTTGATCTGAGGAGGCAGAATAAAAATGTTTGAAATTTTACCGTGAAATTTACTAGATAATCAATATTTAGAAAATCTATTGCTTTATCATTAAACATAGTAGACAATATGATAGATATTTAGATTTATTTGAGCAGTTAGTCTACATTTATAACCATGGGAATCCTGTGTTGAAAGTTAGCAGCGCGGGCGCGAGTTGGCGGGCGCGGCAGGGAGCGCGGGCGTATTTTTACATGCGGGATCCCTGCGTATCATCGATATGGCACAGGCAGCCCAACCTCTCGCACCCTCCACCTGCCCACAACAGGGAACCCATCAAATCTATAAGAGAATAAGAGATAGAGGCCTGCGTAGAAATTTGATTGTGCGCATGGTTCTTAGAAAGTTTAATTCTGTGTGCGAAAACTCAGGAAACATTTTCTGATATCGATCTCTGTTCCATCATGAAAAATACATGCAAGCTGTTTATACAAAAATGAGGCTTATCCAAAAAAGATCAGATCAGCACCTGATCGCCTCAGACCTGCGACATTCAGTCTTCCGCATTTTTAAAAACTAGTAAACAGGAAGCTACACATTAAGAACCTACAATTCATCATTAATGTCTTCATTAGTAGGCTAAACTCTTAGTGTTTGCAATGGGATCTCTTGGCTCAATTAGTAGTAAGAGACGCCCATTTATCTTGTATTGAAGGTGGTAATGCCACAAGTGAGCGTGAGAGTCTATATTGTTAGGTCTCTCCCTTGCCACGAAGATTGGCTCCGGGTTCTCTGGTTTTTCTCCCTCCGTAAATATTATGATGTGAGTTGAGTGCTCTGTGTGGTTAGAATGTTAAATGTAGCTCAGTGTAGAAGTGAATATGACGGCATGGAGCTGTAAAAACACGTTTCCGACAAGAAATTCATCTTCCAGCTTTAAGCCTATGACTGTCAGTAGAAAATGATTGATATCCCGAGAAAAAATATATTAAGAGTCGATTCCAGTTTCAGAAATTCTAGATTTTTATTTCCAAAATGTCAAATAAATAAGTATTACTGAAAAAAACCCAGAATAATTAGACGAATGGAAGACAATGTGATACAAACGCATGAACTAAAATATGGCACATGTTTCAGTTACTTACGTCAGAGTCGTGTTGCATCTAATGGGTCGTCAGTTATATCTGATGAAATATGTTTTTACAAAAATTACTGTTGGATTTAAGCTTTAATTTCTATTTTAAAAAATCAAAATACAAAACTTCTTTATCATAATTTCCTTATTTTTTTTGCGCTAAACTTTAGATTATTGGTCTAAGTTAATTATATAAGACAAGCGGAAAAAAAAAACAAATTTTGTTTTGTTTAAAACAAATGTTATAAAGATGCCGCACGAGCTCCGCTTCATGAATGATAACCGCGCTGGTGTTAATAAGTGCTGGTAAAGGACTACCTGATCATTGTAAATTCAGCTGATAAAAAGATTTGTTGCTCAAGGCAATAAATATAAAACAGATATTCTGATCAAGTTCATTGATATAAGAAGTAGTACGATACTAAAGAAAAAACACAACACGTCATTCGTTTGGAGCAAAGGTCATGTATTACTGACGGTACTGACTATAAGCATGATGTTTCGCGTAGCACCTGCTCCAAGTTAAAAGAATGCGCTGTTTTTACGCCTAATTCTTTCCTGTTTTCCAAAGGAGAGATTTTTTTTGCTAGTTCTCTTTTGTATCAATACGATGGTCTTCAGGCGACCTCTGTTTATTATAGTTTCCAAAAACAGTGCACGATCGGTGTCACAGTCAAAGGGGTTTGTTGTCGTAAATAATAATGATATGCAAGTTTTTTGTTTTGTTTTTTTTTTGTTTTTTTTTTCCCCCTTGGTGTTGGGATATTTTTGTATATAACTCATAATTTGATATTTGACAAAAATATGGCTTGAGCAAACTGCAATGTCTAAGTCGGAAAATCGGCAAGAGTGTTTCAGTGGTCGGCTGTACACTTGCCTCCATGACCCTTGGGTGTCGGGTTCGATTCTTGCCTCGAATTGGCATGTGAGTACTCTCTCTTGATTCGAGGGTTTTTCTCCGGGTTCTCCGGTTTTCTTCCCTCCGCAAGACCTTAACATGCTAAATTCCAATTCGATCTGTGAGTTGGTCCTGCTTTTGATCAGCCCAGAGGCTTTTTCAGGTATCAATAAAATTGGTTTGGTTTGGTTTGACCATCCGCGCTGGAGTGAAATTCAACTTTGATGATGCCTCTCAAGAACTTTCAACTAATTGACTTCAAACAACTGATCATCCCAAGCGGGTTAACTTAACATCCTTTGGTCGGTTCTCACGTACGGAAAAGGTCTATTACATCAGTTTTCTCACTTTCATGATCATTATCACCAACGTAGGTCAGTTCAAAGCCGTTAATAAAGAGATGATAAGACCTATCTTGGACCTATTAATTTACTATAATTGGTACAGAAAGATGATTAACTTAGTTTAGATCTATTTAAGGGTTGTTTTTTTCTCTCACAAGACGGACGCTTTAGTATGAAAGAAAACAACTCCAATGGAACCAAAGCCTTACGCCTTAAGCTTTTAATTCTCTCTCTTCACTAACGCACTCCTAATCCATAAAAACTACATCATTTATGACGTCAAAACGTACAATGGCGGAGAAAGAGTATAGGTGTAGTTTGATAGCCACGAGAAAAGTCCGACTTTTTTGGCATATATTTCCCGATTTGCTCCTGGTTTTGTTCCTTCTTCCGACATAAAACGTAAAAGTAGTTTTAAGACTCTGCCGGCGTGCGTAGCCCAGAGGGCTGTAATTATACCTAATGCATTAAATAGAATACAAGAAAATATCTGAACCAAAAAAGGCGGCCTTTAGTTTTAATATGAAGTTGAAAGCCGCGGAAAACAAAGTAACTTCTGCTTTTATCTCATCGTATCGCCAGCGGTTGTTTCGTGTGTCTTATCATGAGACTGAATGACTACGAATCTCTACTGATCTATTCGTATGTTATAAAGCTATATTGTATACGGTTACTAGTTGATATTGCTAGAATGCTTTGATGTTTTATTCAGGTCATAGCAGGCTTCAATAACCTACAGCTTGTATGCGTCTTATCTTTACAGACGCACAGTATTTCTGCTTAACGTTCATCTCTGGAGATGGCGCAAGAACGTAGCGTTCAATTACGTCTGTATAGCAACATGTTATCTTTATAATAAAATCTTTCTAGTTAGATAGATACTTAACACAAAAAGCCTTTTCGACGCTTCATATGGTGGTCATAATGTCAGAGGTTGATTCTTTAAAAAGGAAAAATGTGAATACAGCGAGGTAATGTGTGATATAGAAAGATAGTGTGTTCTATTATATTATAGAATAATCTATTAAAGTGCGCGCATTCCATTGGGGGCTCTCTATGGCTCTCTTCTCGTAGGAAAAAATAAAGAATACTTTAAGATGACACCGTGTAAATGGTTATTCTACCATTCTGCTTTGCAAATTATTCGTCAGGTTAGGCGTGGCCCAAAAACTTTCAATTCAAATGAGATTTTCTGTGACGCAATCATTTGTTATTAAAAAACAACAACCACACGAAGGAACCCAGGTTTAAAACATGTTTCAGGGTTCGATCTGTGAGTTAGCCGTGCCCTGCCTTAGATCAGCCCAGAGGTTGTTTCAGGGTTTTGGATTTGTTTTTGTTTTTTTTCTGGAGTTTTGTTTGGATGGAACGCAAATTATAGACATTAGCAATTCTTAAAATTATTTGGGAAAAATTGTTATTCAAGTAAAACTTCGTCCAATACATTTTGCTGTCGTTGTTTCATTTTCATTTAAGAGCAAAAACAGTTAAAAAAGCGATTGCAAGGATCAAATTTGCACAACGAGTCCAAAGCGCCTGAAATGAAAACCCGTATTTTACTCAAGCGGTAGTTTTACAAATCAGTAAATCAAACGCTTGGCCGCAGGGATGGCTTGGAAATTATCGAAATCAAAACATTTAAATATCATTTTTAACGGCTATTAAATCTGTTCAAAGCACTACAAATACAAAAATATTGTGCCGCCAATTTCGGAATATAACGTCGATCAAAGATCGGTACCAAAATGTTGTGTCCTCACGTGAAAAAAAGGATTTGTTTCTGATCCGACCCAGCCTTTAAATTAAGGAATTTCCATTCCAAAGCAGCCATATCAAAACAAAGTCGCGCGCTTTAGGTCTTAGTTATTCAGACTTTAAGAGTTTAAGTAGTTGAAGAGTGAAATAAAAAAAAGATGACAAGGAATTTCAAAACTAGTCTCTATTTGCATGGTGAGGGTTTGCGAGAGGTCAAGTGGAATACAGGGAAACGTGCAGTTCATGCCTGCCCCTTGCGGGAAGAAAAATCGTGATATTTAATCTTTCTATTTTACCGACTATTCTACACGATCATTAAAAAGAAATCATGATGTAACGTTTGTTTCCGCCAGTACATTTTAATCGCTCCGCAGTCTTATATCGTATTGTTGCGACCACAAAACAATATAGGTTAATAACGAGTATTAATCAACTTTGATAACGATTGCGCACTATAAGATATTTTGATATCGGAATTGCATCCCTAAAATGGCGTACTGACACTTTGCGCTTCCTAATAATGTCCTTGGAGTTATCTATGATATGTAACCTTTATTCCAATAAAAAAGACATGATTCCGCTCAGTACTCGCGGCGCTATGATTTTTCGATTATCGACTTAATTGGAAAAAGATCTAGACTTGTTGTTATTGTTGAATGAGATCAGGATACTGGATAGCATAGTATTACATAGCATAGTATTACTAAATGGATGGATGGATGGATGGATGGATGGAAATCATCAAAAACAAGGAAAGAAAACGATCTCACTAGAAGACTGAAAACTCGGATCGATGCCCAACGTTTCCTTAGTCAAATAACTCTCTCCATAGATCCAACTCAAACTGGTGAATCACACAGCTTCGTGCTAACAACATAACCAAACCCGTGCTATCAAATCACACTTCACTGATGATACCGGAGAAACATCTTAGCATACGCGCGCGGTGGCAATCAGTTCCTAATTTCTTTAACAGCGGTTTATATCAAGCCATTACGTTAAATGTCCTCTTAGCTTTGCTTGACTACCGCTAACTAGAGAAGTCAGTAATAAAAAGATAATAATAATAATAATAATAATAATAATAATAACATTATAGACTTTTATAGCAAAGTTGCTGTGAACAACTATCGAAATTGGCTCTCAAACACTTTGCTCCGAGACTGAATTCAGTTTTAAGCATTTAAAGCAGCTTCAAATATCTTTTTTTTAGAATATTGTAATTCTTTGGGGGGGGGGGGGGGGGGGGGGGAGGGAGGGAGGGGGTTGTACGAAAATATTTCTTGGTTTTTTTTATTTTTTTTATTTTTTAGAATTAAAATCCAACGAAGATATGCTATTATATTATACTTCCTTTAATAACAGTACATCTCAGAAAAACAATCCTAAAAACTGAAAACACTGGCGAAAAAAACCCTGATGATTAAAGGGTACAAAGACTAAATAAGTTAGAGTCAGTGAGTTAACTTTTTATCTTGCAGCCTAGCTGTTGTTAACTTAACTTAATTATGATTTTCCCATCCTTTTTGATGTGATGTTCAATGGACTATTTTTTTTTTCTTTTTGGAAAACAACCGTATTGAACTGTTACTTTACGAAACCAAAACAGCTTCTTAGGTAATAAATGCAACATCGGAAGAAAAAAATACTCGAATAAGAATAGCTGTGAGTCTACCTGACTCCAGCGATAATCACCTTCCTACATTCATTCATTTTTCACGACATTGTTACTTATCTGGTAGTCCAAACTGTCATATTCCTGTATTTATTCATTAGTTATATTACATGCTAAAGACATATGATATCTTTCTTGCCTTTTTGTCTTTGAAAGCAGATTTGTATCTCTAGATCTCAAAAATATTTTCCTACCTGCAAGACAATACGTAATTGTAACTTAAGAATGAAATTGTGTTGAATAATCAAAATAGAATAATAGAATAGTCCTTTTCCTATTTACATGACTAAGCCTCGATTAATTGAATGAAAGTCATTGACGTGAATTATGAGCTAAAAAAAAAAGAGTGACGTTCTTTTGGAATCGTACGTGTTTAACTCGAGAACACTAGTTTTCGAGCCGTTTGTGAAATACCTGTAAAACATCGAACACCAATCTCTAGTTCAGATCTTCTCCAAGCCCCTGGAAGTGGTAGTAGCAGTAGTGGTGGTAGTGGTCGTGGTAGTGGTTAATTACTGCTGCCACTACCACTGCCACTGCCACTGCCACTGCCACTGCCACTGCCACTGCCACTGCCACTACCACTACCACTACCATTAAACATCTTGCATAAAGTAAAGCAAAGATTTTAGCGCAATGGACAGCCACTAGTTCAAGAATCCAATCATATATCATACACATAATCTCGTTTCCTAAAACTAATAGACACAAGAATTCTATTTTTGTCTCAGTTTTTTTTTATAAAACGTTTGACATGGCGCTCTTCCAACATCAGTCTGCAAAGCTTATCCTTCATTACACGACTGATCTCTAATACATTCACGAATAATATCTACCAAGTACAAAGCAGGCAATCGCTCTTCGACTTCCAAGTGGCTTAGCAGAGTCTGATATTCAACATTAATCATTGCGTTCTTAATTATTCCAAAGCTTGGGCACAACCTGAACTCTAGCAAACGCAGATACCAGCTGATTTTCTATTTTCGCCTTTTTTCCTCGCTCTATTTTAAAAATTACGTCTAAATAAAATAAGAGCTCTCCGTAACTTGATGACACAAATTACTGTTTGCCTTCCTTGATTGCTTTTGAGTGTGTGGAGACTCTTCAACCATGTGATAATGCTAGCTTTTTAAAGTGATAAAAACTGACATTCGAAGTGGAAATCTTTACTTTCGTCCCTTGAGTTGAGTTGTATATTTTTCTGTTCTTCAGATGCGTTTTTAAAGTTGGTAGCTTGATAGAAAAGTAGAATAATTACCGCGCGCGTAAAACAGAATTAAAATAGATTAGGCGGTCTTCCTGTTACTAAGTATTGAAGAGCAATTTTATATTTTGTATAATTCTCCAGGGATTAGACCTTCATTTACAGAGCTTTGCCTAAAAAACAGGGTTTTCTAAAGGAGCAATGTTAAAGAAATTTAAGGCTATGGCTAGAATACTGCGCGCATTAATGATTCTCTGTAATGAAGGAAAAGGGAAAATAAGGAAACTAACTGATAACTAAAATCATTATCAAGGTCTTGTCTTGCTTTGCTTTTGATTGCTTATCAGTAACGAATGCTGATGGACCTCAACAGTTTTCTATTCTCCATAGAAAACCTAGATGATGTCTGAATATTTCATTCATTTCACCTCATTTGTTTAGTTTCGACGCAAATCCATCTCAATGTTCTATTTTTTCGTTTCCTTTGTCTCATAAGCGGTATTCGTAATGCCAAAACGCTTAACGCGCTCGTTAAGTATCTTGTTTGTGTAAATTGTTGGATTTTTTTTTTGCCGGTTTCTGCCAGATAATCGTCTTTTTTTTAAACAAATTTCAGGGCGCTTTGCGCCGAAAGAAAAAAAACCGAGCTAAGAGTGCATAGGGTAATGAGATGTTAGCCGCAACTCTTAGTTAGATTTGAAACGCATAATGGTGTGTTAACAGCAGATCGTAACAGCCATTACATAGAGTATCATTACAAAAGCATCAGCGTCGCTTGAGGTCAGCGAAAAAAGCCAAAACATTTTCGGTCGAACACCGTGAGAACCAAACGCTGTCTGAGGGAATATTCCCCAAAGGGGTTGAATACATCACGATCTGGCCATACATTAAGCTAAGTGCTTTATAATCAATGATATGCGAACAAGACTCGGCCCGTGACACCTGCGGAAATGAATCCCGTCACGTGACTTCATGACGTCAGGCACGGAGAGTGGGCGATCTGTTAAGGACTTGAAATTGGTTGTAATAGCGATCAGACAGCAAAAGCAACCGAGGAATCCGGCAAAGAATCCTATGCAAAGAATATTCCCTCTGCAAGATCGTGTTAGTGGATCGGTCACAGTTCTAAGGTAAGAGCCAGATTAATCTGCAAGATCCCTGAGTTTTTAAGCTGGTGGTGCGAATCTCTAGCAGCATCGAGTACGCCATTCTCCAACAAGACTGTATTTTTCTTGGAGGGGTTTGAAGTCGTCAACGTCGAAACCCTTCGAGCAACTTTGTTAGTTCCGAAAAATATCTCCATAAAAAAAGAAGGATCAAAAACCTCGAATTCTTCAGTATTGCGCCACAAGACCTACGCATTTTACCGACGTAAGATTTTTCTCAAGATCCTTGCAAATGGCAAGGTAATTAATGAAATGAAAGAATTCGTTTGAGGCCACTCAAGAAATGAAATAAGTGCCTTTTAAGGTGAATTCCTTCCAAGTCTGACCTTTTCATACTTTTAATTAAATACCAGTTGTGCATGTAAACAATTGATTTATAATGTTGTCATTTAAATCCCCAGTAGAAGAGTTTAAGAGATAGTTTGTTGTTTTTCCTTAGGTAATTCTACCCAGGTTCAAAATGAAGCACGTCAAGCAGCTGTTTTTCGTTGTTCAAGCTTTTTATGTCGTTGCGCAAGACGCTCTAGCTTCGAAGTACACTGGAATGGGGAATTTGAGCCTTCCGTTCTCATGCGCCCAAGAGAATTCATGCAAGAATCGAACTAGATGTGGTAAAGAGTTAGAGACGCAAAGAGGTGAAAATTCGCCACCGAGATGTTTCTGTGATTCTCACTGTTCATCACTGAATGATTGCTGTGCTGACCACGAGCCGTCTTGTCAGACGAACAACCAAGCCAGCAGGATCCCGAAAACACATCTTACGGCCAACACATGGCGGTGCTATCAGTACTCCAAGATCCCACGTTCTCCAGGAATATGGATGATAGCCACTTGTCCTGTTAATTACACAGATAATATGGTAACAAGAGCGAAATGTGAAGACGCTGCTAATAAAGCCTTGACGTCCTCATCGAACGATTTCTTGAGTAATGTACCAACTACGCACTGTTATAAAGGAGGTAGCTGCGTCATTTTTAGAAACTACTACTGCGCCCGATGCAATGGCGTTTTGGCGCCAATATTTTGGAAATTAATTTGGAGGTGCAATATCAGTCCCCCTAAACACTTGAACAACACTGAGAGCCTTAAGTTTTTGTTGAAATATTGTCCCGATTTCCGGCTTGAACCTCATGATAGCACTTCGAGGAGGTACTGCTATGGTGTGGTTTCAAACTGCAGCGCCAAAGTCGATTCTTTTATCAAAGATGACTGCGTCAAAGGACCGGCGCGATTGGTATACCACTCCAAAACAGACAAACACTACAAGAATCCCAGTTGTTTAATGTGTAACGGACTGAAGCTCGAGGATGCTATCTGCGGCCCCAGTGAATTCTCATCTCAAGTTTTTCAGCCGAAATCTTTTGAAATGGTGCTCCAGTTTGCGAAGCCTCCATGGGGTAACGAATTAACTAGTACAACTACCAATACGACATCTTGCGGTAAAGAAATGGTTTACGACAAGTTTCTGGAAGAATGTCGTCGAGGTGCTCTCCCAGATCCTGTTCAATCTATAGTAGACAAATTTCGTTTCAAGATGTGGCTCAGACCTGTGTCATTGGACACTTTAATGGAAGATAAGGATGTTTTTAAGCGCGCAATTCTAGAGAGATTTTCCCTCTCGCCGCGTGGCGTGACGGTTATCTCGTTGAAGAAAGACGAAAACTCTGTAGCAGCAATCTTTGACGTACAAGCTATTTCCACTAACAACTCACTCAATACATCTTCGCCACTATTTGATCTAAAAAGCCTCCTGCATTTCAGCGATCACTTCAAGCTATCGATACAAGGAAAAACTTGGGACGTGTTCAAAGTCACGCACAAGAGATTGGCATGTTCTAAACCCAGCATCTATCCACCAGGGAATTTTACACGTTTTAACGATTCTAGTTTTTTAGTGAATAACGAAACCTTAGTCGCAGTAGAAGACGGGCAGATCATTTCGCGGAACTATTCCTACAAAAATATTCAAGCTGGGTCGTTATTTGTATGCACGTCCTTTTTCAGCGAGATTTGTAATCAGAGCCAAGTACTTCTTGCGCTAGAAGAAGAAGACTACGCATTATTGAATGACACAGTGTATTTTAAAGCAGCTGGTCAAAGCTACCCTCCCGGGTCGTACGAGATGCAGGGGACGACAGCTTGGGTGTGTACGGGTTATAAGAACCATACCAACTCAATCTTAAACAATCTTTTTAATGCGCAAACAAAGTGGATGGATAATGAAATCCTTTGGTATTTTACAGTCTGTGGTTTTAGCATGTCAATCGTGAGTTTAGTCTTTCTACTCGGTACGTATGTGATCTTCAAAGAGCTTCGCACGTTGCCTGGTAAGAACATGATGAGCCTGTCAATGGCGCTTATTCTAGGCGAGTTCATGTGGCTGTTGGGATCAGGAGACACGGATAATCCAGGCCTGTGCAAAGCATCCGCGGTATTGCTCCATTATTTATTCCTGGCTTCGTTCGCTTGTATGACGGTGATTGCGTACGACACCCGGCGAGCTTTTCCTAAAAACAACGCGCACATGTCCAACCACTTGTTCCCGTCAAGTCAACTACGCCTAATTGTGTATGTACTATTCTCCTGGGGACTTCCCCTGGTGTTCGTCGTCACCTGCTTCCTCCTCGACCAACAAGGCGCAGTTGCTATTGGATACGGCAACACTGTCATATGCTGGCTAACGGAAATGAAGGCTCAGATAATAGTCTTTGGAGTTCCAGTTGGAGTTATGCTGCTTTACAACTTGGTCGCCTTCATACAGACCGTCCTATCTATAAGGGTGGCCAGGATTGGATCCAAGACCCTCCATCGCCAAGGTGGTACTCATGGCAGCGACTGTAAGATCTACTTGAGATTGATGACCCTTATGGGATTCACTTGGTTTTTTGGATTCGGCGCGCATGCGCTGCACGAGTCGTTGATGTACGTCTTTGTTCTTCTGACGTCACTGCAGGGCGTGTACCTTGCCCTCGCCTTCGCCGTCAAACCACATGTGTTTAATTTGTACAAAAATAGGGTGGCTACGTTCAGCATCAGCAGAAAAACGACCATCTCTACTATGGATCTTACGACTAGTATGAAAAGCACACCATCAAGAGGTACTGAGTCGGTGATGTAAACACAAAGGTTTATCTACCCAACACCTTTTACCCAGGAAGACTACGACTAGTATGCAAAGCACACCATCGAGAGGTACTGAGTCAGTGATGTAGACACAAAAGTTTATCTACCCAACACCTTTTACCCAGGAAGACTACGACTAGTATGCAAAGCACACCATCGAGAGGTACTGAGTCAGTGATGTAAACACAAAGGTTTATCTACCCAACACCTTTTACCCAGGAAGACTACGACTAGTATGCAAAGCACACCATCGAGAGGTACTGAGTCAGTGATGTAGACGCAAAGGTTTATCTACCAACACCTTTTACCCAGGAAGACTACGACTAGTATGCAAAGCACACCATCGAGAGGTACTGAGTCAGTGATGTAAACACAAAGATTTATCTACCCAACACCTTTTACCCAGGAGATAACGACTAGTATGCAAAGCACACCATTGAGATAACAGCTGTGCAACAGTTAAACAAAGAAGTGGTACTCTTGAGAATAAACGACAAATAAGGTTTATTAACACTGAAAATAAGCTACTCTCAGGACGGATAAACAGAGCTTGAGATTTTCATCTTAAATCTCGAGACGACCACGTAAACTATACCCCTTTTGGAGCCGAGTTGGAAGTAAAAACGACAAGCCTGCCAAGCCACTTGTCATATTTTGAACGTCGTTTTTGAAGGTCATTTTGATAGTTAATATATATTCGTGGGGAAAAAACTTACCGTACTTCGAACGGAAAAACACGGACGAGCCACTCAGACATTTAAGTACCAACACGACACATGCTGTACTAATTTGCTGCAAGCTTCCTACGCGTCAGATTTGATTTCTAACATTGGTATCACTTCAGGAAGGAAGCTTGCAAGAGGATCATTGGCTCAAAAAAACGGTTAAAAGAAAAAAAAAAAAACTCGTTACTTTAAGGACCGTTACTATTCCTTAATGGAGTATTTGAGATATTCATTAGCCTAAAAGATATACTCGTAGTTAATCGTACATATGGTAGAGACTGATAATATCATCAAAGATGACTTTAACTAGTACTTTAGTGAGTTGCTTGAAGGTACGTTAATTATTCAGAAATGAATATTACGTAGACATTTTGAGGTTCAAGAGGGTGTTGCGCATTTTTGAAAGATGAGATCACGTTTGTATTTGTTACTTCTCCCTTCTCTTTCTCTCTCTGTTTTGTTATTGTCTTTCTTTTTTTCTTTTTTTTTTTTGTCATTCTTTCGTTCATCTCAAACACCCAAAGCATGTCGAATGCGCAGCTCGTTTTCCTCCTCGCTTGCGCAGGTATCCATCCGTGTAATCTCACTGTCGTTAGCCATCATTACGGTCACACATTTTTTGACTCGGTTAGCGCAAGACCCTAATCAAACGCACTGTACTAAAATGTATCTGTTCTCTGTTCTGTTCACAAACGGAGACGAATGGCTACCACAGGAACTCCAGTTGACATACATCAAGTATAAAGACAGAGCGCGCACTTCAAAGTCATGACTAGTCTATTTACTTACTAACTATACGTGACTAAAATCACATTATTATGAACTTGAAATTAGCCAACAACACGTCTCTAACACCAAGCAATTAACGAAAATGGGAACCAAGAGTAGAAGTGTAGTGGGTTATAATGTGAACACCTCCGGGTATTCCGGTTTTCTCTTCCAACAGTTATATCCAACATAATAAATTCCAATTCGATCTGCGAGTTATCTTTGACAGGACTTAGATCAGCCATCGCGATGTTCCTCTCTGCGCGCGCGCCTTAAATTCTTAACGTAGATCACAAGAAGAAAAAGAACATGGTGGCGTGCTTTGTTGGTTAGTACGACAGTGTGTGAAAAAAGAGGCGTAAAGACTTCCTTTGCAAATCTCCTGGTCGTTTTTTTTTTCACAGCACACATCAAGCTTAGCACATTTTATTTTTTAGAATAGTATAAAACATTACAGTGTCGAAACAAGGAAAGATTCTTAATGTCATGACTAGAGGCACAATAGAACCGCTATCATCTATCTATGCTTCAACCTTAATATTTTAGGCTTATGAGTGAAAAGTCTGCAATGTCACGTCTTTCATGCGAAGGTCAAAGTCCGCAAGCATTAAGATACGTTATCATGAGAATAAGTACACAGAAGCCGACGTTTAGCCTTGAAGGGCCTAAGATTACATTATACAGTGTAATATACTCTTAATTATGTAGTATTTAGAGTGTCACATTATTGGTATTAAATAAGGGCCATTATCTTGGTTGATCTTAATAAAAAAATTGTCATGAGCCTTTTTTGGTTTATCAACCCACATGAATGCCATGGCTTTTTTTTTTTGCTATTTACACCTAATAGCGCAGCGCAACCGTGACGTCATAAAAACGAAGACAAAGGCGAAATTCGGACAAACAAACTTACAAGTTTACTTTCAGCAGATACTTTTCACAGCTGATCGCAGTTGATCTTAGTTTACATGGGTTATTATTGTAACTTTAAGTAAAAATAATAAAATCGGTTCGTATAATCCTCGTAGCGGTTAAACAGAATACGATGTTTGTCCGAATCTTTAAGCTATTTTTAGAATCAGTGCGCTGCGTAATTGAAAAAACGTAGTCGGGTTCGAGAAGGTCATATCATCGAAGCTAAGACCGAAAAGGATTTTGGGTACTCCGAAATGTGTATTATATTTGCATATAGACATGTAAAAATGCACAGTAGAGCAAAGTCGGTCGACCTAGATTAACAACATGCCAAAGCCATGATGAATAAAATGTGCACAGGAAGGGAAAACTGCAACACGCATGAAATTAGCATAACTGTTTGTCTTCCCATTCTCCCCTTCGGTCTTAGCTTTGATAATATAACCTTTTTTTAAATCCGACAACGTTTTTACAATCAGGTGTATATCATTTGGAAATGATTGCAAATTACCAATTGTCTTTTTTACCTTTGGCGTAATCCCCCCCCCCCCCCCCCCCCCCCCCATTTCATTCAACTTTACATTCCCTATAGTAAGATCTCTTTGTTTAACGGTTGCGCACGAGAAGCCACATACAACTCAAACGAAGAATCTAATTTCTCAAAAGAGTTGCATGTGGTCTGAATTGGGAAAATATTACTACGAAGACGAAGAGGTCTACTAGAGAGGATTTGAATGTATAAATCTTGGTGAAAAAAAATCTTTTTTTCAGAATATTCTTTGTCTTGAGTTGTTGAGAATTTTAATAAAATACTATATATACACCTATCTCCTCTGTGTTGATGTCCATCCCTCTTGTAATGTTCCCGTTTTACATCCTTTTATATGGTTTACTGTATATTGCATTATGTACCTATGTGTACCTCATTCGCTTTAAAAATGTCATGTGTTTACTATGAACATCAATCATTATTATTCAATGTCTTTCACCGTCATCATTCATATCTTTCGTCATAATAAACCAGCTTTTCTCTATCATAGAAACAGTGATATAACTGATGCTAGTGAGAAAACCACAGCTCCGAACAAGAACTCTCGTCTAATTGGCCAGCTTGTTGCAGTCTCCTCCTGAAATACCAAAAAAGGCATTTTTTATTTGTGTAGCTGAGAAACGGAAAGGGTTAGAGAGAACTAAATGGGAAATAGTTCATTGATTTGCAAATCTTTGACCTATTGACCTCACAACTAAGCCAAGCCACACTTGCTCCTTAAAACGAGTGTGTAAAATCACTGAGGGTCAAACTATGGACCTCTTGCTTAGCAGGCAGCATACTAACCAACCAAGCCACACTTACTCCTTAAAACAAGTGTGTAAAATCACTGGGGGTCAAACTAATGACTGAGGAAAGACACACTTGTCCCTCTGGAGGGAGTGGATGTCAGTTTGGAATATATTTGCTGGAAAATAATATCGAGGAGAGCAGCAGTTAGGCGGACTCGCGAAACGCCGACAAAGCCAAAAATCGAAAGTCGAAAAACATCAGGGGGGGGGTGGGTTTTTAGAGGTCGGTAACCCGCCCTACAGGGGGTCTTGCGCGATCGGCCGACACGCGAAATGTGCCTAACTGCTGCTCTGTTGGGGTCGCAAACAGAGGGAAAGATATCCTTTAGATATACGATGCATGAGTGTAAGAAGTTCGTTAACGACTTCTGTGTGATTTGTTTAACGCCTAAAGTTGTCATGCCGAAGCCAGAATCTTTTTGGTGTTGTGGTAAAAAAATGCAGATAGAGGAGGACACGTCAGCACAGTGTTACGAGTGTGGTAAGAATATTCGTAATGCGGTGCCAAATGTTACCAAAGAACAGTATTACGCCAATGGAGGTCGCACGAAAACGCCATATAAGAGGTTGAAATACTTCAGGGACTGGATGAATTATATCCAGGGGTTGCATCCGGTGTATTTAGACACGCGGGAGATCGTGGACAATTTGGAAGAGCCCTCGCCGCAAAGTCTACGAAAGACATTGAAAAAATTAAAGCTAGGGAAATATTACAAAGCTATTCCCTATCTTTTGTCTGAAATTACCGGTAGGCGTATTCCTCATGTCCCAGATATGCAAAGGGCCGAGTGGTTATTCTGTCGGCTGGATAAGGATATTCCTTATTACCCCGACGTAATTTACGAAATATTTTACGAAATAGACCCCAACCACCCCCTATTAGAATGGATTCCGAGAAGATGAAATGTGCAGTCGAAATCCCCCTACGTTCTTTTCAAAGCAGATGTCTACTGAGCGAGTTTTCTTTGGAGCTCCTCTTTTGCCTTCTGGTAGATCTGTTTGCGAGATTCCTCGGACAGATCTTTCACGATGGTTTTTTTATTGCCCGACTTTAATTCGCCGTATTTCTTTTCCTCCGCGAGGATCAAAGAAAACTCCGTGTCGTCTATGCGGCGGTCCCGCAGAGCCTTGGAGACCAAGTCGGCGATGGTGTTAGCCTTTGCTCTTGCTAGGGCTATGTGAGTGTCGTGCTTGGATATCTTACCGGACAATTGCTTTATAATGCCTGTCGTAACAGCGGAAACGATGCCGCAAATGGCCCCAACGCTGGCCAAAGGAACGCCAACGACTATTCCAGGCCCGGTAAGTGAGGTGGCAACGCCGGTGCCTGTTAACGCCACGGACATGGAGCCGGAAGTTATCGCGATTTTATGTAATATGCTTCGGGCTCTAGCATACTTTTTCCTGACCTCCTCATAGTGCTTCGTTTGACCCTCTAAGTAAGCGAGGATTAAATTTGCTTTATTCAAGCGGAAGTTCTCGGCGTTTAATTCTGTAGGACCTATGGTGGGAACATCTGGGTACAACTGAGGTGCTGAAGGTATAACATCCATTATATACTAATGTACGACGCTTTTGGGAATGACATAGAGGAGCAGCCACATCACGACAACCGGGATTATGCCAACTGGAGAGCATTTAGGAAGATGTTTCCGCACGCGGATGCTAGTAAGTTCGAAAGAAGATCCGATGGGATTTACTATAAAGGCTCCAGGATGTACAGCAATGCGGACTTGGAGCCAAAGGTGACCGTTAAGCATAAAGAAAAGCCGAAGCCCAACTTCCCAGAGAATTTACTGCTTACGGATGAAGAATATCCATTTTACGATAATAAAGACACGAAGGGTTTCGAAGATTTGGTTACCACTTTAAAAATACCCGTAGGTAAGTCTTCCTTTAAGATGAAGGTTAGAGACATCTTCAGAGAAACGCGCATCAAGCATACGTCAGGTAAAGAAGCCCGCGAATGGCTTGCAGGGCCTAACATGCGGTATTGGCCGCAGCAGTTAAACTTTGCTGTCTGGGCTGCGACGAAAGGATGCGGAGTAGCCGCGGATATGTTTCATATTCCTTTCCTGCGATTTCATGTTGCTTTTACCATCCGCAGAATATTGTTTGAACTAGGAGCACCTCTTCCTAGTGATACTGTCTTTAACGCGAAGGATAATAAGTATGATAAAGTCGCATGGGAGCGTTTAAAAAATGAATTCAACCTAACGAATCCTGACTTTCGTAATAAAGAAGGTGCCGCACATGGTTTAGGAGAAACGTACACTTATGCTTCATACGTCGGAGCCAGCATAGAAAGGGCCGGAATGGGATACCCCAGCAGATGGGAATTCTCCGACCTTGGTGGTAAAGCATCGAGGGGTACTTTAATTTACTTCATAGAAAGCAAAGAGAAATATCCATGGGCGCCTTTCTTTGCCGCAAAAGGTATTGGTTTGAAGAACCAAGCAAGAATTAACCGAAGTATTGAAGCCTTCGTCTATTGCGTCCTTGGCGCCCAAGTTAGCACCCGCAGCCCTATCGTGAGTGCCTCCGGTGCGTCACAGGAAACCCAACAAGTATTCCTCGTTCTCTTCGAAAGCGCTGTTATCGAGAATGAGATTTCTAAGTCAGTTCAAAGATATCAACTTGCGGTGCAGCAATCAAAGGTTAGACTGGATTATGCCTTGAGTCCTGGTTGTTGGTTAATGCCAAGTAATTTGGTCATCAACGCCGATTCCGTCGTGGGTTACAACAACAAACTTCAACGAGCTACTAAGGATATGAAGTTTGGGGTGAATGACGTGAACTCTGACACTCTTAGGAACATTCCCCATTTCGTGGAGAAGCCAAAGAAGGAGCACGTAGAAAAACCATCGAAGAAGGCGCATGTAGGAAAACCCGAACCAAAGAAACCAGTAAAGAAGGTTACCGAGGAATATGACCATGACTTACTAAAAGCCGGCTTAGCAGCTGCAAGCATTGGTCTGAGCTATTATATATGGCGATGAACAACCCCTACGTAGCTGGAGTAGATTGTGTTTATACGACTTACACAGGCGAGAAAAAATACAACCAGAGCTCTTGGGTTGATGTCACGGGCATGTCCGTGAATTTGAATTACTCAGGAAAGAAATTGATCCTTTGTAGTATTTGCATTGGCACGAGCAGCCATGCTAACGTGGGCTTTAGGTTCTGCGATGACAATGGCGTACTGCAGGCTATGAGAAGTAAGACAAACAACAGGGTGCCTGCGCATTTTTCCGTAGAGCCCAACCCCAGCAGCCTTGAAAATCATTCCGTTTGGACTTTCCACATGGTCGCCGATTGCCATGGGAAGGTAAAGCTGCAAATGCGCGTAGATGACACCGGGAGCGTTTGCATAAATAGTATAGAAAATCAGAGAGATACTATCTATAACCACGCAACCATCAGCACTCTTACGGTGCTTAGTCTCTAGAAGCAAACTATGTTTGCTGAAATATATGAACCCACACGCAAAGGAAGATTGGTTTCTTCATTATGTGGAGGAGAAGGACTACTTAGAACAGCATTGGCATGACACGGGATTGTGGGTGAAGGTTGGAGGCCTGGGATTAATCGTGTGTACTATTAGCATTAACACGGGGTATTCGTGCAATGCTGGGTTTAGGATCGTTGATGAGAATAACCATCCATTACTACCTTACAGAAAAAAAAATAACAATAGGAACCCAGTCCATTTCTCGTCGGAGCCCCCTCCAAAAAGCGGAGAGGACTTAACGCCAGTAACTTTTCATATGATAGCCAATTGTCAATATGCGAAGCTTCAGGTCCTTCCCAATGACGTTGCCTACCTTCGAATAAATGTTGTGGGAACTCCTGCTATAGATGCGGCCTGGAGTCATAAGCCCATTAGCACCATGAGCGTGCTGCCGCTAGTTCCGCATTATCAAGGCGGTGCGAATACTATCTTTACTTATCCCCAGTCGAGGACGCCTCGGGCACCCGACGACGATAAGCCACCAGTAATACACAAGGACAAGATTAACCCTTCACCTTCTTCAGGAGGACCACCCCAATAGCTACGACTAAGATCCAAATGTTGTTCCCCACGAACTTTAGCAGTTCTCCGCCGGCCCTAAGCGCCAAGGAAACAACCGAACCCAGCAGCCCAGGAAGACCGGCTGCCATCTTTTTTCCCAAGTCCGTCAGCCCACTGCCTAATTTCTTTACGCCCGCGCCTGTAGCCTTAAGCGTGGATAGGATAACTCCTACTACGGTGCTAATAGCAACCGCAAATGCGAGGGGAATACCATACTTCACCAGAGTCCTTTTTATCTTTTCCTTGGTGGTAAGCCCCAACTCCGTTTCCAAACCATCCCTTTGCGCTCGCAGTTCCGTTAAGCGTTCCTGAAGGGCTTCTGCTTCCGCTTGGGCAGCTTCCCTTTCCCCTTCAGTGCGCCCTTGGTCCGCGGCTGCTTCCTGCTGCCTTTCCAGCTGCGCCTCCATATCTTCGTAAGCCTGCGTTACCTGCCTAAGTTGCTCCTCCTTTACGATGATTTGCGCGTTTAACTCCCGTTCTTTCATCACTGAAGCTTCCAGCTGTGCGCCCACGCGTCTGAGTTCGGCGTCTCTGTCCCCAACGTCTGCAACTGCATGGTCGAAGTTCCTTCTAGCCTTATCCCTTTCATGTAGCAACGTGCTGATGCGCTGCTTATTGTCCTCACTTTCCCGTTCGTGAGAATCCGACATCATTCGCACCTGCTTCATGTATTCCTCTTCTCTTTCGTCCATTGTCTGTTTTAAGTATTCGATGTGCTCGGCCGCTGCTTCTAGTTCGGCGGTTTTTTCATCTAATTGCTCCGTAAGTTCGTCAAGCTGTTCCCTGTGTTTGTTTATGAGTTCTTGCTGCGTTTTTTCTTCCATGTCGAGGGATTCTAAAGACTGCTGCAGCTGCAAGGCAGCACTGCTGCCTGACGGCGTACTCGTTAGCTTTTCCTCTACGTCTTCCTTGGTAGCTTGTATTTTTACGAGCTTTCCTTGATCCTTATCCAGAATTCCAGCGATGGCATGCATTTGACTGGTAGCCCTGGGGGTCTTAATGCCTTTAAGGAATTCCTCCTGTAGCCTCATAGTTTCCTTACTAGTTAAGCTGGACAGCACGGATAAGTCAGGTCTGCCTAGCGCCGTTGTTATTTCCTTCGGTAAGGCATTGTTAAGTGCGTTAGACTTTTTGCTTTGATAAAAGTCATACCACCTTTCCCTGCCTACGTAACGAATTTGGATTTGACCCTTATCACCGCGTTGGAATTCTAAAAGAGTCGAACTGGCTTTAGGATATCTCTTACGCACGTCGGTAAGTAGCTTTTCGGGTGCCGTTTCGCCGATAGCTGCCAATAAAGTTGGAGGAATTCGGGGGTCGGCAAAGAACCTTCCTTTTCCATCGCGGATGACGTAAACCTTAGCACCGCTTCTAGCAAGTCTACCCATAATTAGTTCCCTGCCGTATTCGTCTTCTTCGAACATTAGCTGCGCTTTTTCAGGTATCCACTCAGGTAGTAGCCCCTGAAGCCTTTCAAAGTCATCCGGGGGGTCTTCCATGGATTCATCCATTTCTCGTTGGACTCTTTGCAACCATGCGTCACTGGGGGCTTCAGGAACTAATCCTAAGTCGCCCATTTGCATGTAAGATGGAAGAGATTTACCGGGGTTCTTTCCTTTAAACCTATTTATGAGGCTACGTAAGGCATCAGGGGCATTTAGGCCGTACTTGCGACGTAGCTTTTCATAAAAGTCCGGCTTATCCGCTTCCGACAGCAGGGTTTCATATTCTTCATCGTTAATGTCGACTTGACCTTCTTCGGTAAGGGGGTCAAAATCCGTTCCTTCTACTTCCATTATATATGATAAGCTCAAAGTTAAATCCCAACGTATTACCTAAGCAGGTTGGCGGGCTGAAAGCAGAACGCACCTTTCACCGGGTCACCTTTACCCCCAGTAGCGCAAAGCCAGGGGAGACGCTGTACGTAGGCGTGCCCCGCCTAACGGATAACCTAGTATTGGTTCCTGGCACCTTGGCTTTGAGGTTTGACCTAGCGGTACAGTCAAGCCCCACAGATGAAAGGATTATCGTTAACAACGTGGGTCGCAACATTGTTTCTAAGATGAGAATCAAGTTTGCTGGGGAATCCTTGCTGGACTTAAATAGGTACGATCTGTATACCACGTACAAAGACTTATGGTTGACGGCCTTTGACCGCGCGCAAAGGATAGAACAAGGAATTGGTAGTGTCATTCTACGTAAGGTTCGCACACCTACGAAAACGCAACCCACTGACGGCAGCGGAGAAACCGCAGTGGCAGACGCAAAGCGAATAAAGACCGCCTATGGTAGTAAGTATGTCATACCGTTGGACTTTGAAGTGATTACGAATCACGGTGTGTATTACCCAAGACAGTTATCCGAACTGCAGTTTGAAGTAACTTTAGCAGATGCTAATAACATCATTGGTGGGCTAAGCACTGCACTTACCACAACAACCCCATACTCTATTACCAACTTAGAATTACAGTACGAGACCGTGTACAGCGAAGAGCTGGCCCGTAGCGCTGGCATGGAATACAGCTCCGGAAAGGCATTCCTTTACGACCACGTAGTGATGTATAAGACGTTTAGCTTCCTGGATAAGACGGATGAGGTTATTAACCAAAGTATTAACCTCCCCCGAAGAAGTCTCACGGGGTTGATGTTGGTGTTTGCCAAACCCTACGAAGCCGGTAAGCGCGACTCCGAGGCCTTTCACAACCCCAACATTACTAACGTGGGGGTCAACATAAACGGCGTTCCAAACAAGGTCTACTCCCAGGGGATAAAGCCCGCAGACGTGTACAGAGAGGCCATGCGCAAGTTTGGCGACCAAATTAGCCCCGAGGAATTCTTTAAGGATAAGTATGCGCTGTGGATTGATATGCGCACCATTAACGACGAAGACCTACATGGCCAGGGTTTACGTCTAGTAAACACCCAGGATGGCATAACATTGGAGATCAAGCGCACCAAGAACACCAGTGCCGGCGACGGCGATAAGATAAACTGCTACGTCTTCGTCGTGTCTGACGCGCAACTGAGCGTAGAAATGAATCAGCTAAAGAGCGTTGCCTATTAATGACTTCGTTGCCTCAGCCATTCTAAAAATAAAATATTCCTTACGTATAATATGCTTCGCGTATTCGAAAACAACGAAACCAAACTGCAATGCATAGTGCAAGGCGATAAACTATACTTCAAAGCAAAGGAAGTGGCGCTGGCGTTGGGTTACGAACGCCCAAAAGATGCAATTAAGGTGCATGTTCGTGAAAAGTATAAGGTAAAGCTTAGCGAACTTAGAGTGGAGGTGAATCGCCTCCCCTCGTATTCACAGCCTAATTCCCTGTACGTAACCGAATCTGGGTTGTATCGGTTGATATTTAGCTCTAAGATGCCAACGGCAGAGACATTCCAGGATTGGGTCTTGGAAGATGTCCTGCCTGCGTTGAGAAAGACAGGTAAGTATGAAATAGAAAGGCGGTTTGACACCCCGAATAAGAAAGTCTTCAAAATAGAGAATGAATCTGACCTGCATTTCAAAGTCGTCGATTACATACGCCGGTTTCACCCCCTCGTCATCCTAACCCCCGGCTTAGGCGAACTACAGGACTCCGCCAGCAAGCGCATAACATGTTGGAAAAAAGGTTACAAACGCGGTCAGCCAGATCTACTAATCTCCAACGCCCATAAGGAGTTTAATGGCTTTTGCATAGAATTAAAGACCCCCAAGGGAAACGGCGTCCTGTCCGCAGACCAGTCTAACTTAATTTCGCAGTACGACATGAATAATTTCCGAACCATGGTGTCCGACGATTACGACGTTGTCTGTCGTGCCATAGATAACTACGTGGACGGCATCCGCATTCCTTGTAAATGGTGTATAAAACGCTTTAAGAGCCCCGAGACGCTAAAGACGCACCTTAGAATATTTCATAGATATAATGATCGTCAACCAAATTCATTGGCGTGATCTTGTCCACGGTAAAGCATACGAAATAAAAAATTACGTCGTCTTCGAAGACATCGACCGTTTACGGTTAGTCCTCAAAGACTTAGAAGGCAAGGAATATTCCCTTTGGGCGCCGGATTGCGTGCGGTACGTAATTCAGGGCGAGGAATTCACCCACTTACGCAGTTATGGTAAGGTAAATGGCCGATGGAAGTTTGACATTGAAAGAACAGTCACTCCATCTCCTCTTTGTAGTTAAGCGCGTCTGCTAAAGTCCGCTGCGCTTTAGGATCCGCGGAGCACCAATGCCCCACAAAGGATCCTTCGGAGAATACCCTGTCGCAATGAAGGCAGGTGTATTTTTTACGCGGCGGCTTACGAGGGGTAATGCAGTCGGCAGGTAGTTCGCAAGTAATACAGTCCATATATTGAAAGGGTAATTAGAATGCCTCCCAGAAAGGCAGCTGCGCTAGCATATACCTTTAAAAGGGGTCCTTATTTTTATTTATTATTATTAGATTATGCAAGCGCCCTTAAAAGGGGTCTTTATTTTTATTTATTATTATTAAATATCCTTAATTCATTATTATCGAATATTCTTAATAATAATAAATAAAAATAAGAATGGGATTTGAGACTCTTTGCGCAAACCCTACTTTACTATCTTAGGTCCTTTCTAACTTCTACGGGCTTTCCTTGCCGCCTCATTGCCGGCATGCCAGGCCTCAAAGCGATCTAAGTACTCCTTAAAGCCGCCTTGGCCGTCGTAGAGGCACTGCCAAATATGTTGGTCACTTCTTTGACAGCCGCAACGCTCGCAGGTTGCCTCCCAATATTCCCTATCTTCCCACCTTACGCCTTCGACGCAGTCAAACTCCGCAAAGCGCTGGTCAATTTCCTTCTTCCGGCGCGTTAACTTCCTTTGGGTTTCCTTTGGGCAACATCGTGCGGCAACGTCGCCGTGCTCCTCGCAAGCCACGCTCAGCAGGTCGTAATTGCCGCGGCACCGATGTTGATGCCATTCGTCGTTCTTGTCCTCCTCGCAGCGCTCACATACGTTCTTTAGGCAAACGCGGTTTTCTACGTGGTAATCCAACATCTGCGCGCTGCTAAAGAGTCGATTACACTCCTTACAACGCCTTTCGCGTGCCTTCTTAGCGCACACCTTCTTTTCCAGGTGGTATTTTAACATTTGCTTCGAGCTGAACTCCTTGTTGCAGTGCACGCACTCCATATATAATAAGGATTTAATAACCCTTATATGGGATACCGCATAAAGTCCTTAATGGACTCTTTTGCCCCGGATACTATTTCAAAGAGTGTCTCAGAATGTTGACGTTTAGGTTAAATCTTTGTTAAGGATGCCTGGAAAGCCCGTAAGGATTAGTAGGCGGCTTAAAATAGTAAAGTTGGGTTTGTGCAAAGAGTCTCAAATCCCATTCTTATTTTTATTTATTATTATTAAGAATAATTAGGGATATTTAATAATAATAAATAAAAATAACAACCCCTTTGAAGGGCACGTCTTAACAAAGATTTAACCTAAACGTCAACATTCTGAGACACTCTTTGAAATAGTTTCCACATATACTTAACAAAGATTTAACCTAAACGTCAACATTCTGAGGCATTCTTTGAAATAGTTTCCACATATACTTAACAAAGATTTAACCTTATTGTTAACATTCTACAGGGGATATCGCATGAAGTCCTTAACGGACTCCTTAGCCCACGTTGCCATCGTTATCAGCGCGCCAAACCGTTCTGCACGCTTCAGACCGCACATTTCATCGTACAATTCCTGCACGCGCTCCTTTAACCGATCGATCTCCTCCCTTTGCATTTCTATGGTGTCTCTTTTATCTTTTGCGTCGGTGGCAATCCTTCTTACTGCGTCCACTGGGTCCATCGTATATATAATGGATCCGAACCATATTCCCTGCAATGCTCTGATAGTAGGACCCACCGGCTGCGGAAAGACCCAATTCGTAGTGGAGCAGCTATTAGGACCCTTTAGATACCGTTTCGACTACATAGTGCTATTATGCCCCACCTACGTGAATAACCGCACCTGGGAAGGCATAGGAGTGAAAGATGACGACTTCTTTGTAGATATCTTAGACCCCAATGAGTTATCCAGCCATTTGAAGTTTTGGCACAAACAATTCCCTAAAGATACACAGACACTCCTCATATTGGATGACATTGCCTGCGGGGACGACGTAAAAAGACGCACTTCCGAGCTCGTTAAACTCGCCTTCAGCGGTAGGCATGACAATATCAGCGTTTGGTTGCTTTCCCAGCAGCTTACCAGCGTCTCTAAGCCCTTCAGGGAAAACATAGGCTCTCTCGTAGTATTTTATACTCCGAGCCGTAGTGACCTGGAAACCATCTTAAGCGACTATGGGGGTGAGATATCCAAGGAACAGTTGCATGAATACATGCGGCATTTAAAAACGCACCAACATTCCAAGATGATCTTCTCTTTGAGGTTTCCGTATTCCATTAACATATATGGACATTGAGCAGCTCTTAGATGAAGTCCCCACGCAGCTAGATGAAAGTAACCTTAAGGAACAACTTAACGTCCTGGTGTCTTCGGGGAAGTGCAAAGAAATGATAGGCAAGGAACTTACCCATGAGCAGGTTAATAAGTTGTCAGAAGATGAAGTCAAGAAGTTCCATAAGAGGTATGAGGCTGCCCTTGCAAGTAAGACCACGGACGCCGTAGCAGACTCCGCTATCCGACTTGCGACTAAGTTGCTTGGACTTGCGCTGCCCATAGACGACGTGGAGCAACTACAGAAGGACATTAGCGAGGACTATGTCATCGCCCAAGAACTTAAGATAACCTGCGGCTGGTTGTCTTTGAAGTGCGGTAAGTTAATGGCAGTCGCCTCTGTGGCTTTGCACGTAGCTCAGCATGTCGACTTGAAGGAGGTACTAGGTTCCTTCGGAACATCTTGGAAGGACTTCAAGAAGGACAGAGAAGTCGAAAAGGTCTTCCAGGCAGCACTTGCTGAGGTACCTGATCAAGTCACCTCAAGTACTTAGTCAAGTCGTTGTCAAGTCACCTCAAGTACTTAGTCAAGTCGTTGTCAAGTCATTGCCAAGTCATTGTCAAGTCGTCATCAAGTTACTTGTCAAGTCCTTCAAGTCCCTTAATATAAGATGAGTGGCACCGAAGAACAACCACCCGTAGAAGATACCAAGATTACCAAGGCTAAATCTCCGGGCAGAGTCGCTGCCGGAAAGAAGCTCGCGGAGATGAATAAAAAGAACAAAGCCAAAAAAGAAGAAAAGGTGGAGGAAAAAGAAGAGGAATCCTTTATTAATCGGGGATACGTCATTGGTGCGTTAGGAGTCGCTATAGCAGCAGGCAGCCTCTACTTACAATGGCGGGCTACGAAGCCAAAAGTAAAGTGGGAGGCCGCAACATATCACGCACCTGTGGAACCGGCTGTTAGAAAAAGTAAGATCCCTGAAATGGAGTAGATTTATCACCCGCGGCGACCTAGATTTTCCTTCTCGCTTTGTAATATAATGTCAACCGCGTTGTTGAAAACTGTTGAAGAGGCCGCTATTATTACTTCCATCGTTGCGGGTATTGGTTGGGTAGGTAAGAAAGTGCTCAAAGAAGACTTTACTGAAGACCCAAGCAAGAGCTTCGCTAATTTTGCTAAGATGACCGCTGCCGTGGGTGGGGCTATCATGGTAAAGGATTACCTACGGAAGGAAAAGTACCTGCCGACGACGTAAGCTTTGCTTGCGTCTAATATAAATGGCGGCCGTAGGTGCAATTGTTGCAGCTTTAGCATTCACTGGAGCTAATTATGGTGGTCAATATTTGGATAGATTAGTTAGAGGTGATCGCAGCGGAGATTTGGCCGCCGAAAGGAAGAGACACGACTTAGCGCTGGAGAAATATCAGCGAGACGTTGCAGCTTGGAATGAAAAAAGACAAGCTTACAGGGATTGGTTGGACAAGAACTACCAAGACAAAATGCAGGCGGATAAGAACTTCGAAAATACAGACTTCGCCTTTAAGCGCTATGCGCAGGCGCACCCCGCGGCATTAACGGGGTTAAGAAAGCCTCAGTTCAAGAATTACTACCAGCCTTCTAAGAAACAAAAAGACAATGAATTGGTCTTTGTAGGAGTCGCAGGGCTGGCGGGAGGCGTGGCCTTGGCGTATCTGCTCTGAGCGCAGCTCAGATCACTAGAAGGGGACTTGTCCCCTGTAATATATGATCGTCTTTTTGGAAAGCGACAAGAATAACTTTACCACTTATTTGAATCCCCCCATCAAAGCCCATAAGGTTAGGCTGGTTAGTTGCTCTTTGTACAATTCTTGGTATAATTTAGTCAATGCCTTGGTCACTGAGCATAAAGGCGGCGGCAATTATCAAGGCGTATTGCTGCCCGATGGACATTACACACCAATCACCCTTGCTAAGGAATTAGCAAAACACGGTTATACTCTCACCACGGGATTGCCGCACGAAATGACCTTCAAACATAATATGCCAAACTATTCAGTAACTTTTGGAAAGTCTGACCCATTGGGATCTTTATTATGTGCCTCGGGCAAGACAATTACCGACACAGCCATACCCGTGAAATGGAAAGTCGCATCCTCTTACGAAGTCTATTGCGACTTGGTCAATAGTTACAACAATGGAGAAAAGTCTTCTCTTATGTCCAAGTTTCTGCCCAAAGGTAATCCATTTGACTCAGAAGAATACACTCCCATTTCTTTGAGCTATGACTTGTCTCATTTGGTAGAAAGCATAAACATCACCATTAAAGTGGACGGAAAGACGGTGGATTTTAACGGACGTAAGATCAATCTCGTTTTGGAATTCATATAATGGGCCGCGTAGAGGACAAACTCAAAAGGATTTACTACGGGCCTGAAGGCTATTGGAAAGGAGCGTCGGCCATCAAGAAACTCGCGACCGCGGCCAGGGTATCAGATGAAACGGCTAAGAACTGGCTAAGAAAACAAACCCTCTGGCAGGTTTATCTTCCCGTGCCTAAGTACATTCCCAGACCCAGCTTTACCGTAAATACCCCTAATGAAGTCCATCAGGCGGATTTGCTTTTCTTGCCGCACGATAAGGTGAGAAAAAAGACCTATAGATACGCTTTGACCGTAGTTGATATCGCAAGCAGATACAAGGACGCCGAACCCATAACCAGCAAGGATTCTGGGGAAGTCGCAGAAGCCCTAGGTAGGATTTATAAGCGCGTCTTGAAATGGCCTAAGCTGCTGCAAGTGGATGCGGGGACGGAGTTTATGGGCGTGGTTACCAAAACCCTGAAAGACCACAGCACTAAGATTAGGAGAGCCGAAGCTGAGTACCACAGGGGCCAGAGCATCGTCGAAAGATTCAATAAGACCTTAGCCGAGCGTCTCTTTGGGTACCAGTATTGGAAAGAGCTGGAAGATCCCTCCAAACGCAACAGGGAATGGACTCAGAGGCTCCCCCAGGTCGTCGCGGCTTTGAACAACGAGGCGGCCAGGGCTACGGGAATAAAACCCAAGGATGCCATAAAAAAGAAACACGTGGAACACAAGTCCTACGTCAGAAGTTCGAGGGCGGTCGGACTGAAGGAAAAAAAGCTCCACCGCGACATAGTGGTCAGATACCTCTATCAGCCGGGGGAACTCGAAGGTGGCAGTAAGAGAGCCACGGATCCTAACTGGTCTTTGGAAACGTATGAGATTTCGAAGTCCGTCACCAAGGAAGGGCAACCCGTGTTGTATTACTTAAATGGCCCAAGTCGCGGATTTGTCATGGAAGAGCTGCTCATAGTCCCCAAAGACTCAGAGTAGTGCTAGCTGCCCTTCAAAGTAGCGCAGCACCACGCGCCCGATTGCACTCTAGGCATGTCAGTCTTACGTTGCCTCTGCAATGGCCGCGTTTATTATTTATACGATCCACGGAGAACTGCTGATCGTCATTTGGGTCAAACCTCCATAGTAGAGGTATGTTACACTTTGCCCCTTTCTTATAGACGTCGTCCACGCATAGGTCGAACACCATGCCTTTTCCTTCGTCGTGTCTCTTATAGCGAAGGAGTTTCTTAGCAATGTTCTCCTTTGCTATATCTTCTGGCGTTTTATCGTAACGCAATTGCGGACCCCAAGCCCTCCGCAACTGTTTGGCATGCTCCACACGGCTCACAGCGGTATATATCAAATTACTCCAACATAACCGCTGGTCTATAATCCATAAGGTTTCTTTTATGGTAAGCCCTTGCGCGCTGTGGACTGTCATGCAATATCCCAAACGCCAATCTGGATGGGAGGTTATTTTTTCAACCTTTCCCATAGGCACCCAGACTTTATCATGAGTTACCGCGTTTCGCAGTTGGACGTCGGTGCCTGGCACCCACACGTTTCTCTTCTGCATGCGGGTATCGTGGGGCTTGTAGCAAACGGGCACCAAATGGCTTGGGAATCTTTCGCGGTGTACGCTTAACAAATCTTTCTGTATTCGCGATTGTGCTGCGCGCTTGCTGCTCAACACCAAATCCTCTGGATGCCACGCGTGAAGGAAGTCCTCGTAAGATTTTGCCCGCACATGCTTACGCAAAGTCTTATTTTGCTCTGCATCGCTGAGGCCCCGAAGTTCCGCCTTTAAGTCTCTTACTTGATCCTTGCTGCGGTAGTCTGCATCGATTTCCTCTGCATGGTCTACAATTCCTTTTAACCATTCGTGGGGCATTTCTCCGCAAATAGGAGGCGGCTGGCATGGATCTCCGGCGAATATCACTTGACACTTTCCGCGGAGGAAGTCTACGAATTCCTGTAAGATCTCTAATGGCACGGTGCAAATCTCATCCCATAATATCACCGGGGGTATGTCGCGTATTGCTTCCGGCACCCACTTTTGACCGTTCCAGCGAAAGAAGCTGTGGTACGTTTGCGCATCGTGGCCCATCTCCGTTAATTCTCGTTCCAGACGGTGTGTCGGCGTTAACACCTTCACGCGAGGGAATAATTCCAAAACCCTAGTGGTTTTACCGCTGCCTCCGGGCCCATAAAGATACGAAAAGCGTTGGTAAGAAATGGGGTCCACAACGGATGGCAATGGCTCCACGGTAGGAACGACGGCACCTCTTACGTGTTTCCCGTGGTACTCCACACGTTCTCTCCAGGCTTTTATCTCTTCATCTTTTATACGCCATTGACCACTTTCCGCGAGTTCGTCCTCCGTGTAAAACTCTTGCATTTTTTCTAACACTTCGGGCTTCACATACAAAGAATCCGTGGCCACACGTGGAACGTCCGCTTTATCAAACCGCAACAGCATTGACAATAGATTAACATGCGCATATGCGAGCATGCTGGCGCGTAAATGGTAATATTGCGGGCGATGATCTTGGTAATAACACAACGCATTCCATCGTTGTTCACCTTTACCTTCTATGAAATAATTCCACTTCTCTACGGACACCATCGTTCCTTGCTCATGTGCACGTTTTACGAGGAAGCTCAACTCTCCGTCGTCGGTTATCAAACGCCGCTGCATGTGCTTTTCTCCTTCTTTTGCGCCCTGGGTGAATTTACCTATGACGATCCTAGCAGTGGGGTTATGCTCCGGCAACCATTGCGTAAATGCAGAGCGGCAAAGTATGGCTTCATGCGCGGTGTATGTGAGAAGCTCGCGTTCTTCGAGAAACTTCAGCAGGGGTATGGGAATCCATTCTTTCTCCTGCAGATGTTTCCCATACCACGCGTAAATTATCGGATGTAAGCCCTTTGCTAACTTCCACGTGGTCAACCGCACGAACCCCGTAGACTTGGGAGCGTCATATTTACCTGGCAAAGACACACGAAAGAATTGTGAGTCTGGATGCCCGTAGCGGTCGTAATACTCCTTACAATCCCCAAGGCCTTTAAAACTGGCAGGGTAACAATGTTTCATGTCTAAGGAGACGTATTCGTTCTCGTCATACTCCATGTTCCACAGACCTCCATGGCCGTGCTCTACGCAGGCTTTGGCTATGTCTCCAAATTCCTTAGGCGTGGACTTCCATCCATTCCTTTTCTTCGCAGCTAGGAAGTCCAAACTACGGCTGCTTAAAACCTCGTCTGAAAAGTCTTCCCCTAAGGTCGCACACGCACTTTGAATACGTTGATGCTCTACTTCAGGGCGGTAGAGAGTACCATCCTGCGTCATAAACTGACTTCCTTCCGCGTCCATCAACCAAACGGAATTCTCGTGGACTAATTCTGCCAACGGCGACGTCTTATAAACTTTGGTTTCCTTCTTCTTAGGGAACCTAAGTTCTCGCCAAGCGTGTCCATTGTGTTGGTAGATGACAATAGGGGCACCTCTACCTCCATATTTTTTCGTCCCTTCGTAAATGCAACCGTCAGTGATGTCCTTCACGTGTATGCGGCGTTCTAAAGCCGTCTCTAACTTCTTGATGTTTTTGATGGTACCTCCGGTTTTATTAGTATCTCTTTCCCATTTCCTGATGACTTCACTTCTTTTTGGCGTAAGCTTACCGCCACGAGAGGAATCTTCAAAGAACTCTCTTACCAACTTCGCAACACAATTACCCGGATGTCGCATTGGTCGCAACTTCTTAACGTCTGGCTCCTTAATCTCGTACGCGCCGTAAATGACAACGGTAACCGGGTAAGCGACCTCATAGAATAGCATGTCAATCCCCTCTAATGCCCCTGGTCTCGTTTGCTTATTCAAGACGAACAAACTCTGCTTACCAGACGCCCTGATGGGATTACGGCCCTTTTCTATCACCCACTCGCCGTCCAAATACTTCACGAACGTCAACTCCAAACGGTAGTCGCCGTCCGGCATTCTGTCGATTATCTTTTCAGCCATCTCGTGATTCATCGTCTTGTCTGTCTTTCCCTCCATAAACGTCGCGAAGACAAAATCCGCATCTGAGCTATCCATCACCTGATTTCCCAGCCTGCGCACAGTTTCGTTTTGAATGTCGTTGACGGATGCCATGTATATCTAAAGGATATCTTTCCCTCTGTTTGCGACCCCAACAGAGCAGCAGTTAGGCACATTTCGCGTGTCGGCCGATCGCGCAAGACCCCCTGTAGGGCGGGTTACCGACCTCTAAAAACCCACCCCCCCCTGATGTTTTTCGACTTTCGATTTTTGGCTTTGTCGGCGTTTCGCGAGTCCGCCTAACTGCTGCTAGGAGTGCCCGAAACATAGAGTCTGGTGTATTTATGTACATGTATTCCAATAATCAGATATTTAACAATTATTTGCTGAAGGAGGAGTGAGGGGAATAATCGTTTTGGTATAATTTTAGACTTGAATATCAGAGAAAATTCAAGATGAAAAACAATTTAATTTTACTTCCAATCTGAAAACTTTGGAAAAATCACTTGTCTCTCGATCAATCACAGCTTGAGGAACATTATATTCAAGTCCGAAATTATACTATTATAATATATTATAGTATATACCTAATTGGAAAAAATTTTGTCAGGTTCAAAAAAAAAGTTAAATCATCAAAGCTAAGACCGAAGGGGAGCATGGGAAGATAAAATACCGCAGCCAAACAGCTCTCCAGCGTAAATCTTCAGAGAATGGCTTTGGCATGATAATCTAGGTCGACCGACTTTGCTCTACTGTGCATTTTTACATGTCTATATGCAAATATAATACACATTTTGGAGTACCCAAAATCCTTTTCGGTCTTAGCTTTGATGATATGACCTTCTCGAACCTGACAACGTTTTTTCAATTAGGTGTATATTACCTTCAATATTTCTTGTATTGGAAATTGATTGCAGAACTGACGGGTGTCAGTGTGTTCTTTCGGCAGGTTTTCATTGGATACACAATCACCAGAACTACAAATAAGAAGAAAAAAATCAAATATAAAAATCAAAAAAAAAAAGATTGAAGTATTGGCCAATCTCGATGATACCTGCAAATGACTTCATGTTTTAGATCGACACTGGAAACATTTGAAATCTCCACCTCATGAATGCTGCCAAAGAAATCTGTGAGAAGAGTCTAAATACAAAACATGTTTTTTGTTAGATTTTTAAATTGTATCCAATAGAGGCTTTGCACCATCATATGATGTGATGTATGTAAAAATATGCAAATTATTATTGCGTACATATTAACTGTATAACTAACCTTATCTACATCTCTCTCAAAGAGGTCCGTACGTACCCCAGGAGTTGACATAACACGGTCTGGCGACGTATACTCAAACTAAATAAAAGACACAGACATATATATATTCATGTGAACTGACAGAGTGGTGTGGCAGGAATCCCAGAGTTGGGAAGCTAGCGAGCACGTGCAGGTACAAAAGTCCTGCAAAATCCAGTGGAACTCCATCAGAGATAAGAACAAATAATAGAATAAGCTTTTTTATTGTGTAAAGGTTCTTTCAATTTTAGACCATGTCTCATTTTCTTGAGAATAAGATTCTTTGTTTAAGTTGTATCCATGTTCATGTGTCTTCTCATGTACGACTGTTAAAGCATATTATGGCGCTAGTAGCAGCCATGCAACCTACAATCATGAGTGATTTGTTAGTATGTTAGTGTTATGCCTCTAGATTGGGATAGGTACGATTTATCACACGGATATCGACCCTCATGTGTAACAAAGATCAGTACTCACCAATTCACCTACAGTAGCTTTACTAGCAGGTCCGATCCTCTCTAAGAACTGTAGTAGAAAATAGGTATACCTGTCAATCACGTGTACGCCGATGGCTGGGTCATCATGATGCTAGAAAACAAGATCAAAACCATAGTCATTATTGATATTTATTAACGATTGTGAAAAAAAATAACTGTTAAATGGACAGAAACTTGTCGGTACGGTAAAGGCCGGCACAAACAAGGGAGCTTGCTCCCGCAACACGATCCCGCAACATGCTCCCGGAGCAAAGCTCCCTCGTCTGTACCAATGATTTCACGCAGAAAAAAAAGTTGCGCAGAAAAAAAAGTTGCGCAACAAAATTTTTGCTCCCGAGTTTTGCTCCCTCATACCAAAATGGTTAAATATGATGGAGGAGCAAATCTGTTGCAGAATCGTGTTTCAGGAGCAAGCTCCCTCGTGTGTACTGAAACTTTTATTGCCGCTCAACAACCTGGCTCCAGTTGGCCAATCAAATTGGCTTATTTGTTGGAATTATAACTAGTTCCCATGCTCCAATCGGGTTGTTTCAGCGTTTAACTCCCCCGTGTGTACTGGTCTAGCAAAATTACCCAGGATCACCCAGGAGCATGTTGTGGGAGCGTGTTGCAGGAGCAAGCTCCCTTGTGTGTGCCGGCCTTAAAGACTGATGAAAAGGAAAGGTCTTAGGATGATACTAGAAACTATAGCTGATGACAGAATGTTACTTACTGAGAGTGAATCTTGTCCGACGAGACTGCTACCAACACCCACGACATTTGGAGAGTAGATCTTCAAAGTCATTGAGTGTGCTTGACAGCTGTCCACAATAAGGAACAGTTCATGGTACCTGGTGATACAAAATATTCATAATAATCAACAAGTGAGTTTAGATCTCTCTCTATATATGGAATACTGAATGGATGATGATGGATGATGGTGATGGGTGATGGAGGGCCAAATTAACATTGAAAACCAGTATATCAAACTTGCAAGTGATTTTTGTTCATGTTTGAATTTTTTATTGTAAAGTGCCTTAATAATAATAAATAATAATAATTTATTGAATTTGTATAGCGCAAATCTCAATTGGGTTATTTTCATTTGTGCCTTGGAACATATCCATATGGAAAATAGCGCTATATAAATATCATAATCATATTACTGCGACATTTCAATTGGTTGATGTGAAATTTTCACTGCCACCAGTCCAGTATTTTGATTATTTTTGATCACGGCAGTCAAAAACCAAATTTGAGTGTACAGCTTGAAAATACCGAGTTTGCAGAATATTGAGGATCCGGGTAACATAAACAGAAACTCCTAAGACTTCAAGTGTAATAAGTCACCTTCTTTTTTGCCACATTTGTTCAAATGCATCTGCAAGCTCAACACTTGTTATTTCTTCTGCATCTTGGAATTTGATGAATCCATCACCACCATGACCTATAGTAGGATGAAATGAGTAAAACAAAGGGATAAGTCAATGGATAGACAGATGAATGAATGGATGGATGGGATAGGTGGGTGAACAAATAGATGGACGTAAGAAAAATAGATGGGATGGAATTGGAATGACATTGATTGATAAGATGGATGGTTAAGTTACAATGGATAGACAGTAATCATGGATTGATAAACATAACAGATTAATGAAAGATTTGATGAACAGATGAATAGATGAATAGATGAATAGATGGATGAGCAGTTGAAAGAATGATTTAGATAGATGGAAGAACTGCAGTGGAGTCCCATTATTGCTCAAACAAAATGTCAGTATTTTGAACTTGGGCCTCCCCCTTTGGAAAATCATGGCTATTCTCCTGGTTCGAGATAATGATAATCCACTATAACTATATTGCTACAACACCTGTCATATAAATGAGTATGTTGCTTCTTTCATCAGACAGCAATCTCTTGGACCTTGGAACACTTTCAGGCAGACGTCCTAATCGAATCATACGAAAATGTTTTTGTAAGTTTTTTCTTATCTGACAACATGCAGTGAGTAATGACACACAAATAAACATATTGAGACAAACCTGTTAATATTCTAATGAAATTTTCAGCTGTTACCTGTCAATGGAAAACAAAATAGATGCATTACACCACAACGTGCAAGAGTATGACTACATTTAATGTATATGCATACTTCTATGCAAAGGCTTTTGTACATTTAATTGACACATTTTGATGGGAAGTTGGCTGTATTTTTCAGAAAAGGCGTGGAAATGCTCGTCTGGCAGCAAAAAGCCTGTGCATAGAAGTGATGTGCAAATACATTAAACGTGGTCATACTTTTGCATGATACACTGTAACAGTAGATACATTAATCAAAAAATAGAAAACTTGCAAGATATATCAATATATTCATTTTATTTAGGGCTTTACATGAATTAAAAAGGAAAATATTATTTTGTGTGTTGGAGAACTTACATCGTATCCTCTATAATCAACTTCTACGTCGTCGCCATAGAGATTGATGTGTTGATTGACATTATTAAAAACAGTCCCTGTACCACAATAAATAAAACAATATTAAACAAGCTGTAAATGTACAAAAATAACAGGTAATTAATATAGATCATATATGGATGAACAAGGAAAAACAAAGGGACGGCTCACAATCTGTTGTCTATAGATGATGAAGATGTTGAATGGTGTAGATGGTGGTGATAAAATGATGATGATGTTTTGATATTGATAATAACCATGGTGAATATAATAAATATGATAATCTTTGATGTTGATGATGATGCTTAAATATGCTGACTGTGATTCTAATGCTCATGATGGTGATGATGATGATGATGATAAGACATCATACAAACCTGGTCTTGGGTTTCTAGCATTACAAGCCATATCATCAGCTGTCATCAGGATAATGTGACTAGAAGCAAAAAATATGACTATCATGATCTGCATTGTGGAAGAGGGCTTGGCAAAACACAATCATGGCCATGACAGCACAGACCCAGCTGTAAAGGTGTGTGAGCTCATAGGGTTGGGTGCTGTAGATGTTACTTACCTGTCAGGAATACCTAGTCTCTTCACACTACGATAAACTGACAGCACATTAGCAACATGACGATAGTTGAACCAGAATCGAGAAGTACAAACCTTTAGTAAAAAATAAAGCAAGCACAGGATTTATAAAACTATGAAAGAAAATTGGAAAAATCAAAGCTATCGTCTACCTACCAAGACAGCCCAGTTATTAGTATGTCCTCTTTTAAATACATTATCTAACGGTACTCTTTCTTCTCCTAAAACGTTAGAAAAACCTGATAAAGATATTGCAAGACACAAAAACAACAACCTGAAGGCCGCCATCTTGGATCTTGAGGAACCGCGAAGACTAGTGGGTAAATCGGAAATACAATTCCGAGACAATCCCGAGGTAATCGCGATAGACAGCCGAGAGCAAACATCATAAGTATTATTATCTCTATTTGATATTAATTTTATTTTTATAAAAAAAATTCAACTCTAATGAGTACTTTTATCTTAGCTAAAAAGGTTGTAATTATTTAGATTAAGATCGTAGGATTTTTTATACACATGAGTTTATCGTAATGTCGTCGTGACCAATCGGAGGGGTACCGGAGGGGTATCGGAACCCCTGTTGCCATAGAGACGATAAGGGCTATATACTTGATATTATTTATCAAAGGGTTCGTGTACCTACTTTACTAGTCACACGATTTTTATACAGCTGATATTTATGGGTATAAATATATAAATATCCTTTAAAAATGACTTCAGAAGACAGTAAAGAATATATGGCGAAGACAGAGGTCCATCAGTTATTCGAGGTAAGTCCTAAAGAGAGCTTATTTCTAGGGTATCTGAACCTTTGAATGTTACAATTAGATTTTGTTGTTATTCTCCAAATAAAAACATCTCAAGACCTAACTTTTCCTGTCCTCAAGAGCTGCAATGCTTTGTAGATTAAATACGATACCAATATTTGATTTTTACTGTAATTCAAGTCACCACTCAACGAGCGAGGCGAATAAACCACACTGCTGTTTTGGAAATATTATTTTCGGATCATTTTCGAACACCATGCGTCTTCGAAAATATTAATTATATTAAATTTAATGTTCGAAATCATTTTTTCCATTTGGAAATTCTCTTTTATGATTATGATTTACACATTGACTAGCTGTTTAAGATCTACATCTAGAAAGGTAGTTTTATTTTATTACTTTTTTTAATAAACCATTCAACTCGAGGTAAATACAGTGTACCACATGGGAAGGTCTTAATCTATTTTTTCGATTTTATTTATGAGTTTATGCAGCTTTTCAGATTTGTTTTCTCTTACTCGCTCTTACTCGACACACGCTACGTATTCTTATTCAGAATTCTAGATTATACCTCTCCAAGTTTACGAGTTAACAAGATATTTTCCAACAGACAATTTCTCCAGTTGGAAGATACTTCCACACTCACGTCTTGTTTGCTTTTGAAGTGTGGAGTTAGTGTCAAAGTGACAAAAAATTCGTAAAATCCCATATGTCTACATATAACAGTATTCCATTATGTTTTTTTGTTTCTATTTTCTACAATTCCTTGGCTATTATATTTAGTATCTCCGCTATCAATGGTATACTGCAAGTCTATGAGCACCAAATATTGAATAAAAAATCTGGTTTAAATACGTGTATATATATATATATATATATATATATATTGAATTTTTACTCAGACTAATAGTGCCTTCAACCTTTTGGTTATGAATCTATTAATTGCTCTATTGTGATTGAATTTTCTAGGGAATGCTGACTGGACTTTTGTATCACAAACCAGAAGATCACCTAGCATACTTGGAGCAATGTATTTCTGTTGCCAAAAATGAAAAGAATAACATAAAATGGAATACTTTTCTGGACCTGGACAAGAAGCCTCTTCCACCCATACCTAAGGGTGATGGACCACTTCGATCTGAGGGACAAGATTTGCATACATTTCAAACTGAACCAGGTGCCGAGATAAAGACCAAGCCACCTCTTCCTCCAATTGGCATGCAGGGTCATAGTATTGACCTTGATGATGAAAAAGATTTGACCGAAAAAAATATTATTACTCCGGAGGATTCCGAAGAAGAAGAAGAAGTGGAAGTTGAGTTTTCAGGCCAAAGGATTGTTTATGTCTTAGGTAAGCATTTGATTCTTTTTTTCTTTTTTTCTTTTTGGAGAAAATGTGGGGGAGGAAAGGAAAGGGAAGATGTTGGTAGAAATTTAACCAGGATTTTCTACTATCCTTTATTGAATATTGGCTGGAAGTGGGTCCACTCCTTTCCCCTCCCTCCCCTCCCCACCTCCAAAAGTGCACAGACAAATACATTGCACATCATGTCAAGTCCAAGGTCTAAAATTGAAGCAAGAAAACTATGTCAGGCGTAATAGTATTTACACTAAGTAAATAAAAGCAAAAAAGCATGGAAATGGTGAACTGGAATGGAAACTTGGACTGGACACTGGTAAACTGGATGGATGTTAGAATGTTAAAAATCAGTTATTCATTTTTATTTCTTTGCTTAAATATGTTTTAATAGCTAGTTAACATATATTCATAGAATTTTTAGCAAAAAAAGCGGTTTTTAAAGTGTTTCGATCCGGAGATCCACCTTACCGAAGTCCAATCCATGGGCCATTCCAGGATACGATTCCGGATTTTCCAACTTGAAAATTCCTCAAAATGACAAATTTAGTTAAAATAAAGATAAATCAGCAATTTAACTACAGTTTGTTGAGGTGAATATTATGATTTGACTGCATTAAAGGGTAGTAATCCTAAGTCATTGAATTGCCTTATTGGACCTTACATTAACACAAATCAACCCCTCTTGCCTCCTGCTAGAGGTTTTATTCCATCATAGTTAGCATGGAAAAGGTTAAACGTTACTGCTCGGTAGAGATACACAAAGCAATAACAGGTTTTGATGGCATTATGATCATACTATTTGCTAGCAAATGGACTGCCTTGAATTAATTTTAGATTTTATTCATTAAAATTAATCACTGTCATTTTATTTTGATATGCTTTGCTTTTATTTACACAAGGAAGTATAGATTACTATCAATACACATTGTTTTATGGTCTTGTAAGGGGTCTCTACCAGATAATGTTATGGATAATTTATTATTAAGGGGAGTGTTTGTCCTTCACTTACAGCAAAGACACTCGAACAGTGAAAAATTCTAGGTTTTGCCACTTTTTTGAAAGAAATTAGATTTATTTTGATCTCTCTGAGTATTTGAACTCAATGCTTCATTTTACAGAGTTTGAAAAAGTAGAAAGCTCAGGAAGAAATAACTTGAAAAAAATTCAAAGTATTTATGGTCAGGGAAAGGGTAACAGTTTTTAAAATGAAGGGGGGGAGGCTGCAGGCCTCCCCTCCCCTCCATATTTTGAGGTGAACTTCTTTTCTTTTTCCTAGACAAAATGAAAATGTAATTCTCATAAAAAGTCCCTCCCTACCCTATCTCCACTGTAACTGATGTTTGAGCATTCTCATTGTAAAGATAATGACATAGATATCATTTGTTGTCAGGTGGCCCAGGAGCTGGCAAAGGAACAATTTGTGATCATATTGTCAAGAAATACAACTATTGTCACCTCTCTGCTGGCAATCTCTTGAGAAATGAGGTATCTAAGGGTAACGAACGAGGCCATATGATCCAAGAAGTAATGGCGGACGGCAAGCTGGTTCCCCAGGAGATTACCATAGCCCTTTTACGAGATGCCATGCGAGAGCATACTGATGCACCTGGGTTCTTGATTGATGGGTTTCCTAGAGAGATAAGTCAGGGAGAACAATTTGAGCGAGAGGTAAGGTTCATAACCTTATTTGGAAAGAGATGCTTTATGTGTACTCTCCTCGTCCCATCACCCCCAGGAAAATGAGTAGAGGAATTATAATGAATAGATAGATGGATGGGTGGATGGAAAAATGAGTGAACAAATGAACCTTCAAAAGGATAAATGAAAATCATAGATAGATGGACCTCTGACTAAACAAAGATAAGAACTTATAAATGGATGATTGAATCATGAATATATGAATAAATTAGAAAAAAATCATTCATTTTCTCAGGTTGTGGACAGTGATTTTGTGCTGTCCTTGGAGTGCACCGAGGAAGTCATGCAAGAAAGATTACTCAAACGAGCTGAGACAAGCGGTCGCGTTGACGATAATCTTGAAACGATCAAGAAAAGATTCACAACGTTCGTAGAGAAGACGTTGCCTGTTATCGAGCATTATGAAACACAAGGGAAAGCACATAGGGTAAGGATTGTCACCTTAGATCTGGTGTTTGAAGTTGCCTATCTTCTCTAGGATGCTAAACCGTCTCTCATCTACTTGTAATTTTTTTCATTTTATTCTTTGATGTGGGGTAAAAAGTTAAAGAAAAAACCGTAGGCTATAGGCTATATGGTGAACGTCAAACACCCATGCACTAAGTAGAACACGGGGCCATGCTTTACCGCATAACCCACATGGAAGCGAAAAAGAGATCGAGTCGACCACCTCTCCTCTTTTGTTCCCTTTAAAAAAATTCAATATATTTTTGATTGAATTTGGGATAGAAGACGCACAATCCGAAAGCCAGATGCGCCAGAATGCGCGCAATTTTTCGTTGCTTTGCGCGTCGAAGGAAGGGAGATTACGTATGCGACGAATGCTTTCTCGTAACTTAGTCTGATATATATTGATTTTTCATTCTCTTGGGAATGATTACAAATGAACCAACTATTTAGAGACTGAATACATTTTATATTTCCTTCCCTTTGCTTTACAGATCGACGCTAATCGAAGTGTTGACGAGGTATGCATGGATGTTTGTCGAATATTTGATGGACTGCCGCCAAAAGTCAAGAAAACTGTCCGACGAAAAAAGAAGAAAGTTGTGCAAAGCAAAGAACAGGAGGAAGAAGAATGGGAGGATTTCAGTGGACAACGCATCGTCTTCGTCCTTGGTAAATAATTATTTACTTCTACAAATGAATCCAAGAATTAAGCTACGGACACGGTGCAACATTGCGCGCAATATTACCGGCAATGTTGCTAAAGTAAGATCGTTTTCTACTTTAGAAACCGGTGTGCAACAAATTGCGTCGTGTGAGATGGCTCGCAACATTAATTACCTGCAACATGTTGTACCTTGTGTCTTTAGCTTTACGTTTTCCTGTATAAAGCCGCAGTCAGACGCAAAAAATGTTTATCTGTGACACTTGTGTGTGTCGGTATTGTGAGATTCATGAGGAATTGCGCTGTGTTATATAGTTACCAGATGGCCTCGTGAAACTGCCTCTTCGAGAAAGTCTTATGATAAAGTAAAAATACTCTCTCCTTGTGTGAATGAAACAAATTTATTTGCGAGGCCAACTTTAATAGTTTAAGGGATTACGAAGCTATAGGTAACACATTCCTGAAGCTTTGCGGTCTTGCGACTTTACTCTGTTGTACACAATCTAGAAACAAATCCAAAAAATTCACCGTGTACTAAATTTAAACTCAGAGCCCTTTATCATACTTCTCTCGCCAGGAGGGCCTGGTTCGGGTAAAGGAACCCAGTGCGCACGTATTGTTGATAAGTTTGGGTACACTCATCTGTCCACCGGAGATCTGCTGAGGAACGAGGTTGAGAAGGGCAGCGAAAGAGGGCAGAAACTTGCTGAAATAATGAAAGATGGATCGCTAGTACCACAGGTACGTGTTTGTGGATAGACGTAATCAGTTGTCCTATTTCAGACCTTGTGTCATTCCCTTGAGTATAATTTCTTTGTTTAACGGTTGCGCACGAGAAGACGCAGAAATATGGATACAACTCAAACAAAGAATCTTATTCTCAAGACCACCTGTCATTCCCTTGAGTATCATTTCTTTGTTAAACGGTTGCGCACGAGAAGACACAAAAATATGGATACAACCCAAACAAAGAATCTTATTCTCAAGCCCACGTGTCATTCCCTTGAGTATTATTTAATTTCTTTGTTAAACGGTTGCGCACGAGAAGACACAGAAATATGGATACAACTCAAAGAATCTTATCCTCAAGAGAATGTCACGTGACAAAGAGATCTATTCATTACCATAAATGTAATTTTTTTCGTAAGGCATACTGATAATCACCCACAGTCAACGTCCCCCCTCGACAAAAAAGTTTCCCACGCCTCTCCCCTCAGTTAAAATTATACTTTATCTTACTAGATTGTTTTTGTTTCTCAGGATATTGTCATCGATCTTCTCCGTGACGCCATGTTAGCAAATCCAGAGTCACCAGGATTTCTCATCGATGGCTTCCCTAGGGAAATATCCCAAGCAGAACAGTTTGAAGATGAGGTGAGAAAACTGTGTGATCCCTGTGATAATACCGCTGCCCCTCCTGTCCCCCACCCCGACGAGATACTAAAAAATATAGATAGAGAACGATGAAGGCCAGAGAAGGCTGCATGTAACTGTGGAAAGCTCTTCCATACATCATGAGTAGTGTAGTGGTAGCTATATATCAGTGCACTCGCCTCCAACCTCTCGGGTATCGCGAGTTCTATTCCTGGACTCGGCATCATGCTCGAGTAGAGTTTGTTAAGTCTCTCCATTGATTCGAGGATTTTTCTCTGTTTTTTTTCCTCCGCAAAACCCAACAAGTTAAATACGAATTTGAACTGTGAGTCAGCCATTCCTTGACTTTAATATTGATCGGCCTTTGATCGAATGCTGATTTGTGATGTCTTTCAGATCGTCGAGAGCCATTTCACACTGTTCTTTGAGTGCAGTGAAGAAGTGATGGAAAAACGACTCTTGAAACGAGGTGAAACGAGTGGCCGCGAGGATGATAACGCAGAAACAATAAAGAAACGATTCCAGACATTCATGGAAAAGACAATGCCTGTTATTGAGCACGTTGAAAAGCAGGGGAAGCTGAAAAGGGTATATAAGGAATTAGAAATAAATATGACCTTTTTAATAGTAGTATAGAATATGTTTTCCCCAAGTAAGACCATGTTTTTTCCTTCTCTTGTAGATTGTTTCTTTACTTACGAGCAACATTACATAGAAAGTTATTTTAAATCTAAAAATTCCATAAATTCTATTTATTTCACAAACCACATTAAATTAATTTTTGGAAAATATCAAAAATGTGAAAGTTATTATTATGAACGCAAATAGAAGAAAAAATTAGTTATTGTATCTTATTTTATTTCTTTGTGAAATGCTCATGAAGTTTATATGCTAGCTAAAGAGACCTTTTTCAAGTTCCAAATTACAGCTGTGTTCCTTGATTACAGACTCATTTCCTCAGGGTTAGCCTCGTATCAGTGTTAACATATTCACAAATACTAACGGTAAAGTAAAGAATGCACAACGTCAACGATACAAACGCTTTGAAACTCGACGGCCTTCAATGGAACACGTGAATATTCTGCTCAAAATCGAAGCTAACCCTGAGCAACATAGAACTCGAAACTGGAGTATTACTAATCGGCCTATATTTATTATTTTTCAGCTTGATGCAAATCGTACCGTTGACGAGGTTTTCCAAGACGTGTGTGCGATATTTGGAGTTCTTCCAAAACTTGAGCGCAGGAAAAAGAAAGGTGCGCATGGGTTTTGAAATTCAGGATATAACGACATATTGGGCTGCCTGTGGCAATTGAATTTACTTTTTATCAAGTCGCAGGCAAGTCCAATGCGTCGACTGGTATCGTATGAGTGGGAAAATATACGGTACTGACCTACTCGAGTACACGGTACGACTTGCCGTAACATCGAAATCGCTTCCTATTGTCTGCCAGTATTTCATCCAATAACAACGCTTAAGATACGGTACGGCTATCTACGGTACGACTACGAATTTGCCGTAATCTTTTCACAAAAAACATACTTTAAATGATCTATTCTCCTTAATCTCCGTTGTCTTTCATGACAGGAAGCAAAGGCGGTGATTCCAGTAACGATGAGTTCGGAGAACTAGTCGAAGATCTTGGTCGTGCCATGGAAGGGAAAGGGTTCAAGAAAAGACGATACAAGAGGAAGAAGAAGACAGAAGAACAACCGAAGACTCCTGTCTACGAGGAAACCGTGGTGGCAGAAGAGTTCATTCCTTTGAATGACGATGAGATTGCGAAGACGGGGAAAGGACTGTTGAACGCTAGGGTCATCTTTGTTATTGGTTAGTATCGGTGCGCTTTGATATCTTAGGCCTTCAACACACGCTGGAACTCTTGCGTGCGCATAACAGTGATGACAAAGTAGAAGAAGTAAAAATCAAGTTTACTTTTGTAACATTCCGCACAACATTTTATCGTCATCGTCAGGAACAGATACCATGTTTGTCTTTTCTGCCGTCATTAATGTTGCACACAATGGCACCGTGTGTCCAACCTTCTAAGCTTTTCCCATGTAATATTTAGCTGTCTGTCTATCTGTCCGTCTGTCCATCTGTTTGTCTATCTGTTACTTATAGAGTAGCGAATCACGTTTTTAAGGCAACTGTATACCTCTCTCACCAGGAGGGCCTGGTTCGGGTAAAGGAACCCAGTGTGCACGTATTGTTGATAAGTTTGGGTACACACATCTATCCACCGGAGATCTCCTGAGGAACGAGGTGCAATCTGAGTCAACTCGAGGAAAAACTATTGCAGAAATAATGGAGAAGGGTGAACTAGTACCCAATGTAAGTGTAAACCTTCCTACTTCTACTGCGATGCTCGAACTCTGAAACAACCTCTTGGTGTCTACATATTGCACAGACTGACTAGGTTGTGTGACTTTTTTTCTACTGTAGGGTATTATTCTTGAGCTGTTACGTCAAACCATGGTGAAGCAGCCCAACACCAAAGGCTTTCTTGTGGATGGATTTCCAAGGGAGTTAGACCAGGGACTTGAGTTCGAGAAGGAGGTAGGCATCATTAATAATCAGCTGTATAGCTCAATTTTAACCCCGAGGGGAGGGGGAGAATATCTTAACTCCCAGGGGAGGGGGAGACAATCTTACCCCCAGGGGAGGGGGAGACATAAGCCAATTCCCATCCTGTCTTAGATGTAAGTTTTTTTCTCAATACGCTTTATATGGTGTTTTACTAAAAGCTTCCACCCTCCCTTCCCTTCGACCTCTCTTGATCAGTGTATCACCACATTATTCTAAGTGTTCTATACTCTCCAATACTGACTACTAGGATGGCAAGGTATTTTATGTGGATAGTGCACTCGATTTCAGATTGATTTGGAATTTGGGAAGAAAACTAGAAAACCCAAAGGAAAACTCTCAATGCGCGGAATAAAACTTGACAATGAACCGTTGTTTTTCATGCTTCTCAGCTCGCACCCTGTGAGTTTTTGTTGTATTTTGAGTGCTCGTCTAACACCATGAAGGCGAGGCTGCTGAAACGAGGAGAGACTGGGGATAGAGCAGATGACAACGAAGAGACGATCAGCAGTCGGCTGGGAGTGTTCGAAGAGCAGACTCTGCCGGTCATACAACATTATGAAGAAGAAGGGAAAGTCAAAAAGGTGTTGTATAAGTATATCACGATATCGAGTACAATTCAGAATTTATATTTAAGGGTATCCTTGACCATTTTTAAGGGTATCCTTGACCATTTTAAAGAGTATCCTTGGCCGTATTTAAGAGTATCCCTTTTTCAAATGACCATATTTAAGAGTATCCCTTTTTCAAATGACCGTATTTAAGAGTATCCTTGACCATATTTAAAGGGTATATAAAGGTGGCGTTTCTTTGCTATGATATCTGCAATTTCATATTTTCGACATTTTTATAAACATTTAAATGGTGTAAATATCACCAAACTAGCTGCTTTGTTTGCAGATCTCTGCTGAAGGAAATGTAGACGACGTATTTGAAGAGGTGTCGAAAATCTTTGAGTCCCTTCCGTCCAGAAAAGCAGCTACGATTCACGACTTTGAAATCGTGTTTGTAATTGGTGAGATGTCCAGTTCAATTTTACTTCTAATATAGCATCTCCCTTATCTATCTCTGGCTTCTCATTCTCATTTTAACTTGACAAACTTGATAAACTTGACTGCCGTCAATGAAACGCAAAACGTCCCTGACAAACAAGCCAAATATTTGACGCCAACATTTGTTGGGTCGAATGAATGGAAACGTCTTTCGTGGTTGGCTCAAAAGAAATATAAAAAAATACCCTATTGCTCAGACTATCAATCACGTGACTTTTTGGAGTTGACTGGGGGGCAAACAAGCGGTTGACTGGGGGGCAACTAGCGGATGCTAAGTCAAAACATATCAAAATAAGTCCTCAAACTATTGTATTTGACTATTTTCACGACATGAAACCAGAAAACAAGAGATCAAAACAACCTCCAGGATTCTACAAGCCATCAAAAAAGAGCTATTACCGGAAGTGACGTCTATTGATAGCAACCTATAGAAAATAACGTTATAATCGAATCTTCTTCACTATATTTACCTATCCTTTTGAAGTTTAATGCAATTTTGAACATTTCATTCCAGAAGGCATCAGTATCGCCGTGCTAGAAATTTAGTATCTCTAACGTGGCCTAAACTAACGACCTTAATGTATTCTCGGTAGGGGGTCCAGGTACAGGTAGATCAGAGTTGTGTAAGCTGTTGACAGAAAAGTCAGGTCGTACGCACATCTCGGTTGGACAGCTATTGCGAGCAGAAGCAAGTAATGACACAGATAGAGGGAAAGAAGTCGCTAGTGCCGTTTCAGTTGGGACGCTTGTCTCGGCGGTAAGAGAAGAGCATCTAGGTTGCAGTGAAATTGTTTATTTACTTACTGCCCCGGTATTATGCCTGCTGGCATGCAGGGCAGCACTAGGATGAAAAGAAATTGCGGGACCGTTTTATTGGATGAAATAGACGCCATCTTAGAAATATGTCCCCCAGAACAGTACCACAATGCACTGCAGTACAAACTCGTCCCAGTTTTTTCCCTCAAACTCGGAATGGCTAAAAGATCTTTTTAGCTTGGGTGATGTTTTCCCATTTCAGACCACATGTCATTCTCTTGAGAATAAGATTCTTTGTTTGAGTTGTATCCATATTCATGTGTCTTCTCGTGCACAACCGTTAAGTAAAGAAATGATACACGTAGTCTGAAATGAGAAATAATTGCGCCCAAGCTTTCTCTATCCTAGTAACATTTGGTAAGAAAAACTGAAGATAAGAGGACGGGTTTCTTGTGTGTGAAAACTAGTAAAGATATCTATCACCCACCAATTGGTGATCTATTTATTTTAACCATGTCACATTTGGTTGATAGGAGCACGTGCTGGCGGTTCTAACCGAGAAACTTACACACGAGGAAAAGAACTTTACAGGATATGTTATTGACGGCTTTCCAAGAACGGAAGAACAGCTGAAAAACTTCACTGAGAGGGTAAGCACGAATCTAATACGCCGGGCGAGACTGGAGAGATTTTCGTATGAGTGGGACACGATCAGTACACATTCGTAGCCGTACCGTACCTTACCATAGTGCAGTTTTCGTATGACTGTGAAAAGCTCACTGCACAAACACAGTCATGACATGGCAAGGCATACGAGAATTTACTCGCCATCCAATCAAATGCCCAAAACACGGCATGAACACGGTGCGGACACAGTCATGGCAAGATCACGACAATGTCCCACCTATCACATTGCGCGAGAACAAAATCCCCCAATCAAAATTCTAGAAAATATCATGGTCATGGCAAGGCACGAGTACGGGACCGATTTTTTCATAGTCGTACGAAAACTACTCTATGCGTTGGCAATGTGTTTCGAAGCACTGACAGATGGTAACCATGGTGATGTGACTTTGATTGGCAGGTGTCAGACTTTAGTCACGTGATCGTCCTCGACAGCACAGAGGGAGAGATGAGCACACGAGCCAAAGAACAACTTACAGGAGTAGAAGGCGAAGAGGATCGCCTCAAAACAAGACTCGAAGTCTACATAGAAAATACCAAGAAAATGGTCGACGACGTCTTAGAAGATGAAAGAATTATTAAGGTATGTATTATCTTAGGATAAAAGGATAAGGTCAAAAAAATGATTTCATATGGGACCTGGGTCATTCTGTTTAACCGCTACGAGGATTATACGAACCGATTTTATTGTTTTTACTTAAAGTTACAATAATAACCCATGTAAACTAAGATCAACTGCGATCGGCTGTGAAAATTATCTGTTATAAGTAAACTTGTAAGTTTGTTTGTCCGAATTTCGCCTTTGTCTTCGTTTTTATGACGTCACGGTTGCGCTGCGCTATTGCCTTGGGCGATGACAACCTCTTTTGTAATAGGTGAAAATATAATTATCATATAGCTTGATCATGATATGACTTTTGTTTGACTAGCACTTTATTAGCCGTTCGGAGGTTGAGAAAAATGAAACTGGATTAAGCTGGCATTGCAGTGCATTTTGAAGCTGCAGTTTGAGGTGATCGACATATTTATCACTTCGATCATAGTTAATATTAACTATGCTTCGATTGTGAGGTGGTGTTCGGAAGTTAATGAATTTGTGAAAACAATAGTTATTGTTCATGATAATGCATTAGATATAAACGTGCGACCGAGCATAAAGTTTGTGTTCTCCAGAATCACAACAAATATTTATATTTCAAACCATTGCTGCCTATATTTTCATAGAGTTCCCTTAGGCGTATTTGTGAAAATCGCACTGTAAATTTGAAGGTGTTGATAATTGTCAACTTCAAAAACTATAGAACTAATTACAAAATGATAGAGTGCAAATAACATACCCGTGAAATAGATAGCTAGCTAACTAAATACTAACCTTTGGTTGCCTAAGTCTAATTAAAATAGGCGAGCCATGACGGGTATGCTAGTGTACATGTGCTACTCAAGGGCGCGCATTTTTACTAATATTTTCAAACACACTTACAAAAATTGAAATGTGGAATGAATTGGAAGTGGAATGTGGTTTTCTTTGTTAAGATATAGCACTTTGTACTATAGGGTGCGTACTGGTTTTTTTTTGAGTGCAATATGTTACGCAAATACGCATTTTATTGGTTTATATTGTCATTTTTGAAAATATTGATGCTGTTCGGCACTGCCGACCATCAATAGTGTGAAGAACCAAATATGCTTTATGCCTATGCCTTGACTCTGAGGTCTTGCCGTGTACGAGCAGAAGAAATATTGGACTTCAGTTTATTATCCACGATGCTTCTTGTTTGTGGAGATGTTGGAGAGGAGCTAGACGCGTTAGAAAGACTACTTCCAGATTTCAGAGGGCACAGGCGAAGAGGAAATGACGTATGGTCCGAGCTACTCAACATCTGACTGGTGAGACGCCAGAGACGTTTGAAGGACTATATCAGACAGCATATCCTTGGATTATCCAACCAAGAGACCCCAGGTTGCAGCATGTAGGTCTACCAAGGCGTATTCGACCAACCTTGCTTAATCCAAGAAATCGTCTTTTGGCTGCATTAATATGGTTTAGACAGTATTGTAGAGAACAGCTGGTTTGTGCACTATTTCAGATAAGCGTAGCAACAGTTAGTGACGAAGTTCATCACATCATTCCCATAGTATGGTACATCTTAAGAGATCAAATTCGATGGCCAAATGCTGCCGAGTGGGCAACATTTAGGAATAGCTGGGATACTTTTCCTAATGCAGTGGGTGCTATAGACTGTACCATACATCGAATATGGAGACCATCTGTGAGGCAAGCGACCTATTATCGTGGCGATAAGAAAACACATTTCTTGGCTACCATCGTCATCGTTAACACAGACGGGCTTCCTGTTTACGTAAGGGCAGGGTACGTATTATCAATGCGTAACGGACGTACATGAAAAATGAACAAAAGTCTACAAGGTCTACAAACCTCGCCTAAAATAGTAATAGGAGTAAATCGGAAAGCAGCCAAGCGAGATGAGACCGTGCATGGTGCGAAATAATTTGGTGTTATGATCATTAGCAAACAATAGAATTCCCAGAGCATCAAATCGTTGGGAAACGATCAATGTTTTCAGTATTTCTCGTTCGCTTTAGATCGCTTTAAATGAGTTCAATAGTCTTGCAATTTTGTGTAATATTAGTTTAAGTTCAAATTTGTATCCTGACGTAATTTTGAGAGAAATGATCATCGAATTTTAGAATAATGGAAGATCTAGTAAGATTGACTAGAAAACTGCGATGAAAAGTGCGCATCAAATGTTTACCCCGTCTTCTGCACTATACGTTTTCACAAAATCGCATAAGTCGATTACCTTCAAAATGTTCCTTTTAAAACTAGATACAGAGTAAAACTAAATGAGCAATGACTTTTGTGAATATATAGCTCTGAAATATTAATTTCGGCCGTATGAAATCCATTGTTTAGTTTTGAAGTAGATTATGCACTATATTTAAATAATCTCAAATATCTCATTATTAGCTAGATAGATTTTTCAAAAATCCCCACAAATGGAGGCATCCAGTATATAATTATGTGGTACGAAGCATTTTAGTGTTGAACGCTCTGCAAGGCTAAAATTATTTTCTAAACGAAATCAAATATTTCATCATAATCACGTGTTATGACGTCCGATCTCATAAAAAACTGCATCAAACATTAATTCAATCTTTATGTGACTTATGTGCAAAAAAGATTTGCAATAGGATAAAAGACGTTTATGCACTAGCGTTCCAAAAGTGGAAGGTAGCGGTCAAGCGTGAGGGGGTCGAGCCACCTTAATAAAAACCTTATCTAATAATTGTTTTGAAAAATCAACACTAAATTCGAATTTTTCACAAACTCACAAACTTGAAGATCAAGAACAATAACAAAAACTAAAACGATACAGAGGCTAGATAAACTTAACTTACTTCCGTTAGAATATCGCAGGGATATACACGACCTCGTTCTCTTGTTTAAATTCAAGTCTGGGCTCGTGAAGGCAGATTTAGGCTGCTTTTTGATCCCCGAAACTTTAAATCTTGGCACGCGCAGTTATGATCCTACAAATTTTCGCTCGTTTATTCTCACCGTCAGCTATACTTTACAAGTTCTTTTTCCCTCAGGTCTGTTAAATTGTGCAATAAACTCCCTAGTTCTCTTAAGCATGCTGAATCTATCCCAAAATTCAAAGATCTCATTTTTCATCATTTTAAGGATAAAATAACAAATTCATAAAGACCGCCTTAACTTAGCGCGTTAATAATCTTGTACAGCATTACTATCTTTTTTCCTAACGTACGAGTGTTCTATCGTTTTCGTTCATTACTTTTTGTAATATATACAGTATGAGTGGCCGTGTTGTATCAGAGATACGACCACGAGGCGTAGCCGAGTGATTGTATATCTGATACAACACGGACACGAATACTGTATATGATTTATCGAACGTCTAGGCTAGCTCCTTTGTGTTTCACTAAAATTTTCAAAATTAAAGTGAATTTGGCCAAGAAAATCCAACTTAAAGTTTATGCAAATAAACACAATTTTGTATCAGATTTACAACACTCTTCACGGTCGTGATTTCTGGTGTGTTTTCCTTATGAATTATTAATGATTTGATAAATTATATTATTATAATTATTCTATTATCATCCATTTTTGTGTGGCCTGTGTTAGAGTCTTCGTTATTTACTATTGACGAAATATTATTAAACTAAACTAAACTAAACAGTGTTTTTTCGAATGGAACGCAGTGGGGCGTTTCTCATCAATGTATGCATGACTCTATAGAATTTCTACTGGCTACGTTTAGTTGCTTAGATACCACGTTCCCATGAAGCTCACAGTTATACACCTATATTTTTTTATTTATTACGGTATTGTCAGCAGTGGAAATAGCTTTACGATCCTCTAGCTTCGCCGTCAAGAATCGGTTTAAAAGAAAATCGTGAGGCGACTGAGAAAGTGTTAAGTTTTGCTTCGCTTGGCTAAGTTCCGTGGAACAACGGAAGCTTTTCAAGCGCAAAACAGTAGCTTTATTAGTCCGATGCGAAAGTAAAACGAGCCATATCGTACGTGATCGTGACGGCAGAATATATTTGAGCATAAGCAAACACATGATGGAAAACAGCATTGTATTTATCATTGGGTTAATTCTGAATGTCCTTGTTCTTTGCTACTGCTGTATAAAATGGAAGACTATTGGTAACATCAAGTTCCTCGTCGCTACCCAAGCTATCCTTTCATCTTTAACAATATCTGCGAATCCTGGACTTATGGCCGAGAATATCGACTGGCATCCTAAAGGAGACTTTATATGTTATAAGTTGCCAAGTCTTGTGATCCATTTTCTCTGTGTTGCTATTTTGAACTTAGCATGTTTGAGCTGCATCAGTTATGCCCAAATCACCGACACTTGGCAAGTTCGTCGTTCGTCCGCCATATTGATTTTCTTGGCCGTGGTTAGTGTTTCGACGATATTGTCGTCTCCCATCTTCTACAGTATCAACAAAGGATGGTCAATCCTTCGCTACGACGGTTGCATATCGAAAATTTCCGATGCAGAAGTCGCAAATAAAGTCCATATTAATGTAGTCCGTTATGCGTTCTGGTTTCTCATACTGCAATATATCATTCCTGCCTTTATCATCGCGAGTCGCGTTGTCCTCATACTCATTCATTTATGGCAAGAAGAATCGAAGACAGATATCTCACCAAGGCCCAAGAATCAAGTTGTCATCCGATTTGCAGTCCATGCCATTTTCGCTATCTTATTTTTGGTCGTCATAGTTCTCTTTTCGATTCACCTTGGTGGCTTGGAGAGCGACAAAGCCCTAGCTTTCCTGAACGTTATTTTCCACAAATTTGTTTTGTTTTTTGTAGTTGTGTTGTGCTGCCCTTGGTACCTGATAGAAATGATACGCTCACAGTGTGAAAACGACGAAAGTTCTTGCCCAGTGGAATATACCAAGCAAGAAAACGAATTAAACATCTAAGATCTAGAAAACGCTTGATGATCAACAATCCTTTATGGACTGTTGGAGGCGCTCAAGTGTCGACATGATTTTTTCCTAATTCAAGAAAAAACTGAATCGCTCTCAATCGTTACGCAGATATTTATTAAGTTATCTGCCGGACTAAAATGAAGGAAACGGGCAGGCTTCGAAGGCTTTGTCCTCTGAAAATACAAACAATCTAGCTTTTCGTCTAACTTGTTCTTTATCTAGCACGTTTGATTAAGGATATTCGGGATTTTTGTCTTCCTAATCGACAATATATAGTTTCAGTTTATCAGCTTTCCATAATGTTTTTCTTGTTTTTCTTTTTTTATTATCAAGCTTTTTTTTTGTCCTCTGAAAATCGTACAAACAACCTAGCTTTTCGTCTATCTGACTCGACGCTTCGCTTGATTAAGGATATTGTCTTCCTAATCAACAACATAATTTATCATCTTTCACTAAAGTTTTCTTTTATAATCAAGCTTTTGACCTTTACAAAGTTAAAATCACAACATTATTGATTTCTACTTTCTCTTTAACTAACTTCATGTACATAATCACAATCTCATAAAGTTATAAGATGGTGGTTACTAACCATATTTTCATTCTGACGATTTATCTAAAGCTCGCGAGATATATTCAAACTTCCTACCATATATAACAGCAAAAAAAAGTTTGTTCGAAGTTCAATATAGTTTGTGTACACCCTTATTATGTCATACAATTATATGATACAGCTTATTGCAAGAGCGTTGTAATATAAAAATAAACATTTTACAATAACAGAGCATATTCTCGCAATCTGATTGTATTCAATATTAGAAAATGCTGAAACTAATAAAAATATGTAGATAGCTCAAGGAACATTTACTGCCCTGCTTATACGTTTTTATATGACAACGTTCCTGCATTGGTTTATAGAGTGAAGGCATTTAACCCGTGAAACAAAAAAAAATACTAGTGAACATGTAATAGTCAAATAGACACAAAAGAAAACCGAATGGGATTAAGGTCATTTCACATAAACAAAACAAAATGGATTAAAATAAATTGAAATGACGGTATAATCTATATTTTTTTCTGTAGGGGGGGGGGGGGGGGGGTAAAAAGCAGCTACTCCTAAGGCGATGAATAACCAGTTCCTGAACAAAAGCAATAGTTTACTCTATCTGTTATCCCTTCCAACAGGGCGCTAATTTGCATGTGTGGCATGCGCTTAATCCGCTGAACCATATTGCATGGCCACATACAATGTGCCATAAAAAGTACTAAATTCAAGCTAAAAAAAGCGCAAAGTTCTTCGAAAAATCATCAACAACTATAAAAATACAGCTGAAGGTTTTTATTAAATTTTATTTATTTATTTATTATCAGAATTTAAAATTCTGAGCGTTTATTATTGGGCTTCTTGTGTTGTAAATATTACATTTTTCTTCACCAAAACAAAGTTAAGCAGCGTTCCCCAATTTTCAAAGCTATTTCGATAGTACATTTATAATATACATTACCGAAGTTCTTATAATCAGCTGGAAAGTGGTGGGTGTCGACACTTGATTTTGCGAAAACCACTGAAATATTGTACATTTATCTGATTTGCACACTTGAAATAATTAGAATTGTTTACAATAGAGCGAATTCGTATATCGCACTTTTACATGCTAATGAATTTTGCTAATATTCAAATGAGCTGTTTTCGAACCATTCCAAACCCCAAACATCATATAAATGTATGCTAACCAAATAAGTGTTTTAATTATCGATTTGTTAAATAATCTCTTTAGATATTTTCAAATGAACACAATCTCTGTGCTGAACTTCAGCTCAGTACAATAGAAACATAACAGGCGTTGTTTGTCCTTCAAACATTTACTAAGCAAATTAAAGTTAACCCGTTTTAAACTACGTGCTTGTTGAGTAGACCAAAGTTTGCTGCAACGATTCAAGTTTCCTTTCACTATCATCAACACTTTTGTTTCACTTTTACCGTGCAGAGGATATGGGCAGTTCTCAGTGCAGTCTTTGGAACAACCGTATGCGTCTTTCAGCCAAAAATGTTGTTAATTCGACACAGATAGGCAGCAACCAACGTGGGTGTCTCCATATCTGAGATACTGCTTTAAAAGTTTTTATCTCTTTAAACACATGCTCTATTTTGACTCTTCTTTTCGATAGAGCTCGGTTGAACTTTCTGGCACGTCTCCTCCCTCTTTGGTTTAACAGAGGCATCTGACCTGCACGAACAGGTGTTAGTAGAGCTCCTCCATCAGGATAACCTCTGTCGCCCAACAGTTTAACACCTGGCGGTAAATCTAGGACTAAACCGGGCCCTATAGGCTGCATTAACCTATAAGCAGTCGCATCATGTGTACTACCCAAGAAGCCAGCCTGAAGAAACCGAATATGGCCCTCATTATCCATTACCAATTGAGTGTTTAGGCAGTGATAATGCCTATGGCCACTGTAAAATGGTCGCTGAGGCTCCGCCAGAGGGCAATAAATCTCATGCGGGGTTGCATCTATAGCACCGACGGCATTTGGTAACTCTGGCCAGCTGCCCATTAGATTTCTCCACTCCGCGAGGTTCGGCCAGGTGATTTAATTTTGAAAATATCTCCACATTACTGGTAACGTCCTGTAAATAATGCGGATAACGGACGTAGGGTCTATATCAAACCACAGTGCTAAAGTGTCTATATGAGAATATTTACGTAACCACATCATCACAAGCAGAACTTGGTTAACTACGTTTATTTTCAGTCTCCTCTGGCGTACACGGGGTTGCCCGTCTAATCTTAAGTTCTGCCAGGTTGGGAGGATATCGTTCGCAAGTTTGAGAAACGACACAGGAGTTTCGCCAGTGTTCCGCCAGAAGAGGTGCGCTTGCCTTGATATAAGAGAAAACACATCTCTACCACGAAATATTTCCCCGTGAAAATTCTCAAAAAGACGATGTTGTAAGGGAAACAGATTTTGTTGAGGTGGTGGCCTAATAAAGGCAACAAACAGCAATATCCAGGCGACTATATTTAAAAGAACTACTCGCGGACTTGCTGCGCATCCATGCTGCATGAACTGCTGAGCGAAGATGCGCATTCCAACATAAAACACGGCATTTTTCATGCCATTCACACGTGAATCATCACGCGTGCGCTAAAAATTTGCATATTGCACTTGCTGTGTACGGAGCAAGAGGATTCATATTTACACTCAGCTGACTACTTTCAAATTTCTAATGAATGAATTGTTCAGCAAACGTGCCAGGTCAGTATCTAAACATATAACTTTTGTGTTGGTACTTTCGATATCAACCCTCAACCATACTTAGTTTGTTGTTTATTACGAATTTTAGGTCCCTCCAAGAAAAGTCAGGTCGGAAATGGAGAGAAAGAAAAAAGTGTTGTTCTCGAATGTTACAACACTCTTAACAGCAAAGGATGGAAAGAGGTTTTCTTGACAGCACGACAGAAGATTGGAGAGATAGCAGCAAGCATGCCACAACACGTAGTTAACCTGTATTTAACCCAAACAGACGAGTCTCTGACCAGACGCATGCAAAACATAATAAAAAGTGCTATGCAGCAGCCCTATGCCCCCGAGTCAGGAGAGATTGGAACGGAGAAACAACTTCTAGTTTCAAATCAAACAAGATATTCAAGAAAAATGCAACCAGATGAGAGAAGGGCTGAAGCCCTCAAGGTAAAGCTGGATCAGAATTTTGCTGATTCATCTCCTAGCGAAGACGAGAGTATCAAACCTTCTGCTAAGAAGAAGAGGAAGCTAGACATAGCGAAAGAGGCTAACCTTGCACATGCAAAGATGTGCAAAAAAGCTATGAGCACGATGGAGAATGTCAATCAGCTTTTGCTGAAAGTAGACAAATACATCAGTGATCAGAACGGAACAAAACCCTAAACAGAGAGACTTTTCAAGTAAAAACTGTAGAAATTCGTCGAAGAAATGTAGAATGATTTATTTGAATGAATTGAAACTTTCATGTTTTAATAAAATAATGGATATAAAATGCTCTAATTTCCCTATAACGTCAAACAGTTGTGCAGTGTTTCCAATTCGTGTCTTTTTTAATTATTGTTTTTGTATTTCAATATTAGCAGACTCATTAGCATGCTAAAGTGTGATATACGAATTCGCTCTAATGGAGCGAATTCGTATATCGCACTTTTACATGCTAATGAATTTTGCTAATATTCAAATGAGCTGTTTTCGAACGAAATATATCCTTGCAAATACTCCCACAAAACTTAACCATTCCAAACCCCAAACATCATATAAATGTATGCTAACCAAATAAGTGTTTTAATTATCGATTTGTTAAATAATCTCTTTAGATATTTTCAAATGAACACAATCTCTGTGTTGAACTTCAGCTCAGTACAATAGAAACATAACAGGCGTTGTTTGTCCTTCAAACATTTACTAAGCAAATTAAAGTCAACCCGTTTTAAGCTACGTGCTTGTTGAGTAGACCAAAGTTTGTTGCAACGATTCAAGTTTCCTTTCACTATCATCAACACTTTTGTTTCACTTTTACCGTGCAGAGGATATGGGCAGTTCTCAGTGCAGTCTTTGGAACAACCGTATGCGTCTTTCAGCCAAAAATGTTGTTAATTCGACACAGATAGGCAGCAACCAACGTGGGTGTCTCCATATCTGAGATACTGCTTTAAAAGTTTTTATCTCTTTAAACACATGCTCTATTTTGACTCTTCTTTTCGATAGAGCTCGGTTGAACTTTCTGGCACGTCTCCTCCCTCTTTGGTTTAACAGAGGCATCTGACCTGCACGAACAGGTGTTAGTAGAGCTCCTCCATCAGGATAACCTCTGTCGCCCAACAGTTTAACACCTGGCGGTAAATCTAGGACTAAACCGGGCCCTATAGGCTGCATTAACCTATAAGCAGTCGCATCATGTGTGCTACCCAAGAAGCCAGCCTGAAGAAACCGAATATGGCCCTCATTATCCATTACCAATTGAGTGTTTAGGCAGTGATAGTGCCTATGGCCACTGTAAAATGGTCGCTGAGGCTCCGCCAGAGGGCAATAAATCTCATGCGGGGTTGCATCTATAGCACCGACGGCATTTGGTAACTCTGGCCAGCTGCCCATTAGATTTCTCCACTCCGCGAGGTTCGGCCAGGTGATTTAATTTTGAAAATATCTCCACATTACTGGTAACGTCCTGTAAATAATGCGGATAACGGACGTAGGGTCTATATCAAACCACAGTGCTAAAGTGTCTATATGAGAATATTTACGTAACCACATCATCACAAGCAGAACTTGGTTAACTACGTTTATTTTCAGTCTCCTCTGGCGTACACGGGGTTGCCCGTCTAATCTTAAGTTCTGCCAGGTTGGGAGGATATCGTTCGCAAGTTTGAGAAACGACACAGGAGTTTCGCCAGTGTTCCGCCAGAAGAGGTGCGCTTGCCTTGATATAAGAGAAAACACATCTCTACCACGAAATATTTCCCCGTGAAAATTCTCAAAAAGACGATGTTGTAAGGGAAACAGATTTTGTTGAGGTGGTGGCCTAATAAAGGCGACAAACAGCAATATCCAGGCGACTATATTTAAAAGAACTACTCGGACTTGCTGCGCATCCATGCTGCATGAACTGCTGAGCGAAGATGCGCATTCCAACATAAAACACGGCATTTTTCATGCCATTCACACGTGAATCATCATGCGTGCGCTAAAAATTTGCATATTGCACTTGCTGTGTACGGAGCGAGAGGATTCATATTTACACTCAGCTGACTACTTTCGAATTTCTAATAAATGAATTGTTCAGCAAACGTGCCAGGTCAGTATCTAAACATATAACTTTTGTGTTGGTACTTTCGATATCAACCCTCAACCATACTTAGTTATAGTTTGTTGTTTATTACGAATTTTATTTCCCTCCAAGAAAAGTCGGGTCGGAATTGGAGAGAAAGAAAAAAGTGTTGTTCTCGAATGTTACAACACTCTTAACAGCAAAGGATGGAAAGAGGTTTTCTTGACAGCACGACAGAAGATTGGAGAGATAGCAGCAAGCATGCCACAACACGTAGTTAACCTGTATTTAACCCAAACAGACGAGTCTCTGACCAGACGCATGCAAAACATAATAAAAAGTGCTATGCAGCAGCCCTCTGCCCCCGAGTCAGGAGAGATTGGAACGGAGAAACAACTTCTAGTTTCAAATCAAACAAGATATTCAAGAAAAATGCAACCGGATGAGAGAAGGGCTGAAGCCCTCAAGGTAAAGCTGGATCAGAATTTTGCTGATTCATCTCCTAGCGAAGACGAGAGTATCAAACCTTCTGCTAAGAAGAAGAGGAAGCTAGACATAGCGAAAGAGGCTAACCTCGCACATGCAAAGATGTGCGAAAAAGCTATGAGCACGATGGAGAATGTTAATCAGCTTTTGCTGAAAGTAGACAAATACATCAGTGATCAGAACGGAACAAAACCCTAAACAGAGAGACTTTTCAAGTAAAAACTGTAGAAATTCGTCGAAGAAATGTAGAATGATTTATTTGAATAAATTGAAACTTTCATGTTTTGTTAATAAAATAATGGATATAAAATGCTCTAATTTCCCTATAACGTCAAACAGTTGTGCAGTGTTTCCAATTCGTGTCTTTTTTAATTATTGTTTTTGTATTTCAATATTAGCAGACCTCATTAGCATGCTAAAGTGTGATATACGAATTCGCTCTAATGGAGCGAATTCGTATATCGCACTTTTACATGCTAATGAGGTCTGCTAATATTGAAATACAAAAACAATAATTAAAAAAGACACGAATTGGAAACACTGCACAACTGTTTGACGTTATAGGGAAATTAGAGCATTTTATATCCATTATTTTATTAACAAAACATGAAAGTTTCAATTTATTCAAATAAATCATTCTACATTTCTTCGACGAATTTCTACAGTTTTTACTTGAAAAGTCTCTCTGTTTAGGGTTTTGTTCCGTTCTGATCACTGATGTATTTGTCTACTTTCAGCAAAAGCTGATTAACATTCTCCATCGTGCTCATAGCTTTTTCGCACATCTTTGCATGTGCGAGGTTAGCCTCTTTCGCTATGTCTAGCTTCCTCTTCTTCTTAGCAGAAGGTTCGATACTCTCGTCTTCGCTAGGAGATGAATCAGCAAAATTCTGATCCAGCTTTACCTTGAGGGCTTCAGCCCTTCTCTCATCTGGTTGCATTTTTCTAGAATATCTTGTTTGATTTGAAACTAGAAGTTGTTTCTCCGTTCCAATCTCTCCTGACTCGGGGGCATAGGGCTGCTGCATAGCACTTTTTATTATGTTTTGCATGCGTCTGGTCAGAGACTCGTCTGTTTGGGTTAAATACAGGTTAACTACGTGTTGTGGCATGCTTGCTGCTATCTCTCCAATCTTCTGTCGTGCTGTCAAGAAAACCTCTTTCCATCCTTTGCTGTTAAGAGTGTTGTAACATTCGAGAACAACACTTTTTTCTTTCTCTCCAATTCCGACCCGACTTTTCTTGGAGGGACCTAAAATTCGTAATAAACAACAAACTAAGTATGGTTGAGGGTTGATATCGAAAGTACCAACACAAAAGTTATATGTTTAGATACTGACCTGGCACGTTTGCTGAACAATTCATTCATTAGAAATTTGAAAGTAGTCAGCTGAGTGTAAATATGAATCCTCTCGCTCCGTACACAGCAAGTGCAATATGCAAATTTTTAGCGCACGCATGATGATTCACGTGTGAATGGCATGAAAAATGCCGTGTTTTATGTTGGAATGCGCATCTTCGCTCAGCAGTTCATGCAGCATGGATGCGCAGCAAGTCCGCGAGTAGTTCTTTTAAATATAGTCGCCTGGATATTGCTGTTTGTTGCCTTTATTAGGCCACCACCTCAACAAAATCTGTTTCCCTTACAACATCGTCTTTTTGAGAATTTTCACGGGGAAATATTTCGTGGTAGAGATGTGTTTTCTCTTATATCAAGGCAAGCGCACCTCTTCTGGCGGAACACTGGCGAAACTCCTGTGTCGTTTCTCAAACTTGCGAACGATATCCTCCCAACCTGGCAGAACTTAAGATTAGACGGGCAACCCCGTGTACGCCAGAGGAGACTGAAAATAAACGTAGTTAACCAAGTTCTGCTTGTGATGATGTGGTTACGTAAATATTCTCATATAGACACTTTAGCACTGTGGTTTGATATAGACCCTACGTCCGTTATCCGCATTATTTACAGGACGTTACCAGTAATGTGGAGATATTTTCAAAATCAAATCACCTGGCCGAACTTCGCGGAGTGGAGAAATCTAATGGGCAGCTGGCCAGAGTTACCAAATGCCGTCGGTGCTATAGATGCAACCCCGCATGAGATTTATTGCCCTCTGGCGGAGCCTCAGCGACCATTTTACAGTGGCCATAGGCACTATCACTGCCTAAACACTCAATTGGTAATGGATAATGAGGGCCATATTCGGTTTCTTCAGGCTGGCTTCTTGGGTAGCACACATGATGCGACTGCTTATAGGTTAATGCAGCCTATAGGGCCCGGTTTAGTCCTAGATTTACCGCCAGGTGTTAAACTGTTGGGCGACAGAGGTTATCCTGATTGAGGAGCTCTACTAACACCTGTTCGTGCAGGTCAGATGCCTCTGTTAAACCAAAGAGGGAGGAGACGTGCCAGAAAGTTCAACCGAGCTCTATCGAAAAGAAGAGTCAAAATAGAGCATGTGTTTAAAGAGATAAAAACTTTTAAAGCGGTATCTCAGATATGGAGACACCCACGTTGGTTGCTGCCTATCTGTGTTGAATTAACAACATTTTTGGCTGAAAGACGCATGCGGTTGTTCCAAAGACTGCACTGAGAACTGCCCATATCCTCTGCACGGTAAAAGTGAAACAAAAGTGTTGATGATAGTGAAAGGAAACTTGAATCGTTGCAGCAAACTTTGGTCTACTCAACAAGCACGTAGCTTAAAACGGGTTGACTTTAATTTGCTTAGTAAATGTTTGAAGGACAAACAACGCCTGTTATGTTTCTATTGTACTGAGCTGAAGTTCAACACAGAGATTGTGTTCATTTGAAAATATCTAAAGAGATTATTTAACAAATCGATAATTAAAACACTTATTTGGTTAGCATACATTTATATGATGTTTGGGGTTTGGAATGGTTAAGTTTTGTGGGAGTATTTGCAAGGATATATTTCGTTCGAAAACAGCTCATTTGAATATTAGCAAAATTCATTAGCATGTAAAAGTGCGATATACGAATTCGCTCTAATGAGTTAGTAATCACTGAAGTCATTCCGATTGCAAAATTTTCGATTTTCGGTAAGTTTATGATGACTAAATTCAAAGAATATAAAGAAATAGAAACCTTTGCTACAGTGACAAATATGTAACAATACAACATTCAAGTTCGTGTATAGTGCATGAATCATTGCATAGTATCTAGATGAGAATAAAAATCCAGGTTCCCCAATTTTTAAAACAAATCGACTCCTGTACACCTAGACGGCAAACATAGCACATTATTTTAATGTGAATCAACAGGTGGCTGTCGATAAGTGTTTTGGAAATATCTGAATACGAATAACATCGAATTCAGATTTTGACACTCTATAGCTGTTGTTACAAAGCGTCGATTTCATTTATATCTTAGCCAAATAAATAAATATGATATCAAAATTAGGCAAATGCAAAGCGTTCATTTTTTACCTTGCCTTACCACGATGTTTATTGGTGATTAGAAACGACAACAAACTGCAGCCTACTGTATATGAACAGAGGTTCTTTGAACGTCTTCAGATAACCTTGGATAACTCACGTTTGCATTAAGCTTTTTCCTTCTAAATTCATGTTGAAGTAGTCCTTAACATATATCCTCAGAAAAATATTTTACCTAGAAGCATATTAGTGCAACGAATGGGGGTGGGGGTTCCAAAATGGCCGCCCCGCAGAAAAAGCTGGTAAGATTGGCATTACAAAAGGGGGGGTTCCAATTTATTCCACTGAGCGTAAAGAACATGATTGGCTTCACTAGATCTTCCAAGAGAGGGGTTCCATGGTACCAATGCATGCGTAGTAAGTGCAAGGGTTCTGCGTCGAGAGTAAATGCTTGTTGCTTACAACACTTCTTGTTCTTTTTGTATCGTCAGGTCTCAGCCGCTCAGACATTGGAAGAGATGTTTGAACAAACAAAAGACTTCGTCATCAAGAGTGAATAACGTGTGTGTGTCCCCATAGTATCAATTAATAGCTTCATATATACGTCTTTAGACCATGTTATATATACACCGAATCGAAATATGGCGACCGAATTTCGAAAAAATTAGTATTACTGTAGATTTGATTATAACGTTGTTGAGTTGACGAAACTGACTAAAATTTCTACCAATTTTTCTCTTATAGACCCCTTGCAGCAGTTTGGACTGCAGCTCAATCTGGGGGACAAAACAATAGGTTCCAATTCTCAGGAGATTGGAATTCTTTTGTTTTGTTCCCCAGAAAGAGCTGCTTTGGCGTCACATGCGAGGGGTCTATTATTGCCAAAAAAGGTAAAAAAAAGTCGTATAGAGCATGTGCATGTTACGTCATAGCCGCCATCTTGGTTGACGATAACAGAACATTCCTCATTAACTTCTCTTGTTAGATCAACCAAGATGGCGGCTGTTTCATTGTTATTTATATCTCAAGGGATTTTGAGTCACATGGTTGCACACACTGTACAGTAATACGGTACATTATGATATTCCTACCGGCCGTGGATGTATTTCGTGTTCCACGTGTTTGTACCATACTTGTACTACACGACTTAAGCCTCGCAATCAAGTATGAATTTTGAGATATCGAAAGTGGCCTATTCATGGTTCCGACTTTCCTTAGTTACCGTTGCTCTGTCTCACAAGCTTAACAAATTATCTAGAATATCTCATAATTCAAAACGCTGATCGCGGAAAATTGATTATAAATAATTTAGTGTCCTGCTAACAGGATAGAAAATTGCCTCGTAATCCTTGTAGTACTCTTTAAAACAGATACAGTGTAGCAGTTGTTGGTGGGACAAGATTTTAAGTCCACTGGGAAAGCTGCTGCAACGGTGATTGGTTGTAACCATGAAATATAAATAGCTTTCGGTGGTCTGAAGTGTGCAATACTGATAGCTTATAGATCAGAAAGACCACTCAATATTCTTATTTTAGTAGTGGTTTACAATCATTGCCAGGAGAATTGAATACTAAAAGACACGAGGTTATGTTGGTTGATACAATGTATCAAAATCAAAGACAAATTCTCTGTTAAAGACAACATGAAACTCGGTAACTCTAGCCACTGGTATACGACAAGTTAGAGCACAGAAAAACCCATGTAAATAGTTAGCGCGTTTGATTCTTATTTATTCATATCATACCCAGACATGTCATTCATACCGCATTGCATACAAACAGCGTTTTCCACGGACGACGTCACGATTGTGCATCATGGGATTCAAAAGCGGACAAGCCAAGCCTATGCGCACATGCTTACATGCTGCAACAAAGTTTCGTAGTCTTGTCCGTAGTTCTTTTCAATGAAGAACTGTGGTTTTCCACGGTTATTCTACTTTTCCATGTAATCGAAGCCTTTATTTGCAATGTTTGTCCGCATTTCGATCCCACAAGGTTTTGCGATATCTATTTTTAGTAACCTTGAAAAATGCTATTTGAAATAGATAGGTCGATAGCGCGCATGCGCAATGGAAGTCCCAATGCTTAGACTTCCTGTGCATGCATATGTAGTGACGAAAGAACGATGAACAAGAAATATTTGGTTAAATGCACAGCTTTGACGTCACGAGCAGAAGTCCCGATGAGGAAGTGAGGCAGACAATTGGCTTCCTTCCGCTCTGAACCAATCAGAAGGCATTACCGTACTGAGAGATCATTGGCATAGGATTGTACCGGAAATACGTCACAACCTATTGCCTTTATTACTATTAATTAATAATATACTCGTATCCTTAATATCTATCTTGTAATTAATAACTGTCCTTTATACGTTAATCAAAGCTGATGTGAAGTTTGACATCGAAAATTAAAATGAAATCTTTGAAAAGCGCATGAATGAAATCTGTGAACTCGTGGACCTGAAAATGCATGAACTTTCCGTTGCTGTTCACAGGATTTGTTTCGATTGCTCAGTTTTCGGATCCCTTCGCATCATAAGATTAATCACAATTTTAACATCTTAAACTGTAGTGTCCTTGGAAAAGAAGCTTGTTTGATGGCAATTGGAAAAACTTGATTCGAAAGATTAACCCAAGACTTAACAATTCAAAAGAAATCGAGAAAAATAAGGCTATTCATTGTGCCAAAAATATATATAAATACAGCTTCTTAATTTTCGATCTATTCATGCATTTATAGTTCAGAATCTAACGATTTTTTTTCTATGTAAAACTAACCCGGCGGGCAACCTGACAGACCAATTCGAACTCTGGAGGCAAATCTGAGAGCCCAAGAGTGCTTGCTAAAAATATAAAAACCATTTTTTTCTCCATTCGTTCAGGTCTTGGCGGCTAGTCTCGCGCGTAGTACTTTCTTCATCTTTAGTTTTTCAACGCATACTAGTTCCTGTTTGTTATTAAACTAAAAAGGCTTGACAACGTTTTCCGTTATTTCTCCGAGTTATTCTGTGGAAAGGATGCAATCTGCTTCATCAGTAATGAAAAAAACGATGAATCCAAATGGATTGTTGTTTGTTGAGTAAGAATAAAACATACAAGTTAACTAAGGGGAATCTTTGGGATACATGAATCATTGATTCTGTGACGCACACTAATGATGGCGTTTCCTTCATTCTACATGAAGTTCCTGGAAGACAAAGTAGAATCATGGACAGCAACGGAAAAGGGTCCTTAAGACTGTAAGAGTACAAGATACAGATTCCTTGAGTTAGTAAAGGATTACGTAATGAAGTAGAACAACAAGTACAATAGACGAGCGTTATTAGGAATCTGGTGTGATCTTTTTCCGTTGTTGATACGGCGCTGAGTCGATGTTACCCCATCTTTTAGCTTGATGCTTTTAGCGTTTTAGAAAATTCACCCAAAATAGATTAGCAGGTTTACAGAAGGAATGATGGCTATAAAAGAACAAGGAGTCCACAACAAGAGCCACATTCCAACAGTCGACAGTGAAAAGACAAGATACAACAAGAGAAAGAAAATAAGAAAGAAAGATTGGAACAACAATGGAGTCTACAAGAACACAGGTATTAATGAATTGTTATCACTCTTAGAACTGAGTGCCTTCGACTAGAATCAACATTTATCTAGTCAGTAATGAAGGGAAGGACGTCGTTTGAGAGGCAGAGATTCAATATTGTTTTCTATGTTTCATCCCACTAGGTCATCATCACAGCTGTTCTTCTTGTCATACTTGCGGCTTTCTCCTTGGCCCAACCTCTGAGTAAACCAGATAACAACGACGTTGCTCCTGGTAACCAAACAAGCGCGTCATCATCGCAACAGGGCCAGATAATTACAGTCGATGCTACTGCACCCAATAAAGCGATGTTTAGAAAGACAAGAAATGGCAACTTGTGTGTTGAGAGGAGAATAACTAGAGTATTCTACTTCAGGTATGCTGTGACGGGTATTGCTGTCTGTCACAAGGGATGTACTGCAAAGACAAAGGCTCTACGACTTGGAAATGGACGATGGGTTGTTGTCAATAGCGACTGTTGCTAGGCAACGAATTTGTCAATGATGAATGAATATATTTATTAGAATATGATATTTGTAGAATAGAAACATTAAGTTGCAAGTCGACTGACAAATTGAATGGATAAATACCATATTGGTTAGCAAACAAGTAAAAATGTCAAACATTTGTCAATGAATTAATAATGAGTTGATAATTATCTGCAAATAAATACATTTTGACAATAAAACACTTGTTTTACTGGTGCATTTGGGACAGTAAGGGGTTGACATCTGACGTCTTCTCCAACAGTGACTATTATGTATGTTACACGAACAAGAGACGATACAGTCCGCAGAAACAACAACGGAACTTAACGGTATTGAACGCCTGATTAACTTTTCCTTTAAGCTGTTTTGAACGCCTGATTAACATTTCCTTAAGCTGTTTAAATACCACTTAACACGTTGAGTAAGATTTGATTATATTTAGTAATTCATAACTCATTTATTGTAAGTAGGGCTGCTATCAAAACGAAACTGAATGGCATCCTTGTGCCGATGTAGAATACAACGCCTTTCAAACGGCTTCTACGTAAAACAAAAGACACAGAAAAACTGTTTGATAAATGTACTCTATTCCTTTCTCAATATATTGATATATTTTCATGTTCTTTTTTGTGTTTTGCGTGGTTTTAACCCATGGTATGCATGCATAATTTACTTTTCCTGCATGCCAGAGAATGCTCCATCACGAGATAGCAAGTCTTTCCTTGAATAGATGTCTTCACATACTATAACTACCACAAAAAATCGACCAAGGTTTAGACGTAAACTGTCAAGGAACGACTTGTCATCCATTTAGCCTGTGTACACACCACACAACGTCAAAGAATAAATACTTTCCAGTTGTCAATCTTGCTTGCATATACTTCTTGTTTATACTAGACTTTCCTATTCAGCTCAGTGAGAGGGAAGATGTTTAACCATTCACACTTATTTAGTCGAGTATAATATCAGTGGTACAGTGTACTGAACTTGTTGAGCTACTGAACCCTGTCATCAGCTAGATTAACCTCAAAATATAGTGATGAAGGTGATGAATATTATCTGTAAGTATGTGTTGACAGGCGACAAGTGGAATCGATTCTGAGAAGTAAGATTAATTTATAAGCTCACTTAACCATGAAATAACTGAGCACAGAAAATGTCATGCTTTTCTTTTCTTTTCTCTTTTAAAATTGACTATCTGTCATAGTATCTCTGAGTTAAAGATTATTTAAGACACTGCCTCAAAAATCCGTCACGTTCAAGTTCTCTATTTGTCTTAAGAATGCAGTTCTATATTGAACGTACACTTTCCCCGACTTATTTCTATTTTCGGCGTTTTTGATAAGATAAATAATATGTTTGTTTCCGGTATTGATCGCTGAAGCGACTGGACTCCGCTCTCACTGCAGAGCTATAGTTCATGAATCACTCTCGAACCATGAAAAACACTTTAAATACTTTGGCTATAAAACACCAAGCTCGCTGTTAAAAACCTAGTTTTCTTTCATTTTTGCACGTGATTTTGATTGGGCTGGCATCAGTGGTTTTAAAGAAAGAACGTTTTTGGTACCATTTATACGTTGTTTTCACAATTAACAGTATTTTTTCACTAAAAGTTCTGGAACTTTCTACTCATTTGTATTCTGACTCAACCGTATAAAATTCATCGAATTACCGTCTAAAGTTTGTTATATTTTGCCGATGATTTCACCCATTTGAATAGCTTTAAAGATTGTCATTCAACGTTTAAATCTTTTAGCATTTTCAAAAATATTTACAAAACTTTTAATAATATCTTTTTCGTCATAGTGAGTCCTTTTCCAATTCCTTTTCGGACCATGCAATGTAGTTAGTTTTCCCTGATTAAAAATCTTAAATATTCGTTAACTCAGAGAGATACTATGACAGATAGTCAATTTTAAAAGAGAAAAGAAAAGAAAAGCATGACATTTTCTTTGCTCAGTTATTTCATGGTTAAGTGAGCTTATAAATTAATCTTACTTCTCAGAATCGATTCCACTTGTCGCCTGTCAACACATACTTACAGATAATATTCATCACCTTCATCACTATATTTTGAGGTTAATCTAGCTGATGACAGGGTTCAGTAGCTCAACAAGTTCAGTACACTGTACCACTGATATTATACTCGACTAAATAAGTGTGAATGGTTAAACATCTTCCCTCTCACTGAGCTGAATAGGAAAGTCTAGTATAAACAAGAAGTATATGCAAGCAAGATTGACAACTGGAAAGTATTTATTCTTTGACGTTGTGTGGTGTGTACACAGGCTAAATGAATGACAAGTCGTTCCTTGACAGTTTACGTCTAAACCTTGGTCGATTTTTTGTGGTAGTTATAGTATGTGAAGACATCTATTCAAGGAAAGACTTGCTATCTCGTGATGGAGCATTCTCTGGCATGCAGGAAAAGTAAATTATGCATGCATACCAAGGGTTAAAACCACGTAAAACACAAAAAAGAACATGAAAATATATCAATATATTGAGAAAGGAATAGAGTACATTTATCAGACAATTTTTCTGTGTCTTTTGTTTTACGTAGAATCCTTTTCAAAGGCGTTGTATTCTACATCGGCACAAGGGTGCCATTCAGTTTCGTTTTGATAGCAGGCCTACTTACTATAAATGAGTTATGAATTACTAAATATGATCAAATCTTACTCAACGTGTTAAGTGGTATTTAAACAGCTTAAAGGAAATGTTAATCAGGCGTTCAAAACAGCTTAAAGAAAATGTTAATCAGGCGTTCAAAACAGCTTAAAGGAAAAGTTAAGTTCCGTTGTTGTTTCTGCGGACTGTATCGTCTCTTGTTCGTGTAACATATTATAATAGTCACTGTTGGAGAAGACGTCAGATGTCAACCCTTACTGTCCCAAATGCACCAGTAAAACAAGTGTTTTATTGTCAAAATATATTTATTTGCAGATAATTATCAACTCATTATTAATTCATTGACAAATGTTTGACATTTTTACTTGTTTGCTAACCAATATGGTATTTATCCATTCAATTTGTCAGTCGACTTGCAACTTAATGTTTCTATTCTACAAATGTCATATTCTAATAAATATATTCATTCATCATTGACAAATTCGTTGCCTAGTAACAGTCGCTATTGACAACAACCCATCGTCCATTTCCAAGTCGTAGAGCCTTTGTCTTTGCAGTACATCCCTTATGACAGACAGCAATACCCGTCACAGCATACCTGAAGTAGAATACTCTAGTTATTCTCCTCTCAACACACAAGTTGCCATTTCTTGTCTTTCTAAACATCGCTTTATTGGGTGCAGTAGCATCGACTGTAATTATCTGGCCCTGTTGCGATGATGACGCGCTTGTTTGGTTACCAGGAGCAACGTCGTTGTTATCTGGTTTATTCAGAGGTTGGGCCAAGGAGAAAGCCGCAAGTATGACAAGAAGAACAGCTGTGATGATGACCTAGTGGGATGAAACATAGAAAACAATATTGAATCTCTGCCTCTCAAACGACGTCCTTCCCTTCATTACTGACTAGATAAATGTTGATTCTAGTCGAAGGCACTCAGTTCTAAGAGTGATAATAATTCATTAATACCTGTGTTCTTGTAGACTCCATTGTTGTTCCAATCTTTCTTTCTTATTTTCTTTCTCTTGTTGTATCTTGTCTTTTCACTGTCGACTGTTGGAATGTGGCTCTTGTTGTGGACTCCTTGTTCTTTTATAGCCATCATTCCTTCTGTAAACCTGCTAATCTATTTTGGGTGAATTTTCTAAAACGCTAAAAGCATCAAGCTAAAAGATGGGGTAACATCGACTCAGCGCCGTATCAACAACGGAAAAAGATCACACCAGATTCCTAATAACGCTCGTCTATTGTACTTGTTGTTCTACTTCATTACGTAATCCTTTACTAACTCAAGGAATCTGTATCTTGTACTCTTACAGTCTTAAGGACCCTTTTCCGTTGCTGTCCATGATTCTACTTTGTCTTCCAGGAACTTCATGTAGAATGAAGGAAACGCCATCATTAGTGTGCGTCACAGAATCAATGATTCATGTATCCCAAAGATTCCCCTTAGTTAACTTGTATGTTTTATTCTTACTCAACAAACAACAATCCATTTGGATTCATCGTTTTCTTCATTCCTGATGAAGCAGGTTGCAGGCTGGATTTTCGCGGAAATAATAGTTTGGGAATGTCTCTAAAAACAAATAATAAGTAAATAAGATGAAAAGAAGCGTACAAACTAAATAACGATAACATGACTGATTTTATTAGCGAACAGAATTGAAAACTGCACCATTTTTTGAAAGGTTATATCTTGTTTTTTTTTTTTTTGGATGCTTTGCTCTAAAAAACAAAATAATGACACAAGATACCTAAACATACTTCATTGAGATTAGCAAAATTTTAAACTACCAAAGCTTGAATTTTTCAAAGTTCTTCAATCAAGTTAAAAGTGAATAGAAAACTGTGAATTCTGTGCCAGTTTTGCCGGTTTTCTTGGCGTCTTAATTGACATAAACTTCGAAAGATTTCCTTTGAAAAATCCTTCTTCAGTTACCGCTAAAAACAAAAAGAAACTTTCTATTATATTATATTGTAATGTAAAATAAAATTTTCTTAATTTTTAATATGATATTAAATTCTTATAATCTTTCCTTTTCGGTTCGTAGTTAATTTTTTTTGGAAAGTTTCTTACGTCAAGCTGGGCTTGAAGATCGAAAGCCTTTTTCTCTGCAACAATGAATATGAATATGATTCGTCTTATGAGCGGAAAAAATGTTATTATCATCCTTTATATTTGCTTATTTAACTGCAAATACTGAATACAGTCCTTTGAGTAAACGTTGTCGTTTGATCGGCTTCATTCCTACGCGCCTAGACCGAACAGGATCATGGGGATAATTAATTCACAGTTACTAGCTGCCGCACATGTTATCTAACACGTCTTGAGCTCGCTGTTTGCGTTCCTATTTAATTTGCTAAGACCATGCCTCGAGCATAAGGCGAAGATTTAAACTGGCGAGCAGTTTGGATGACGCAAGTTCTGGGCAATTTACCCGTTATCCTTTTCGGTCTAGGCGCGTAGGGAAGATCCGATCAACGACAACGTTTAGTCAAAGGACTGTATGAGTAAAAAGGAATATGACGACACTAATATGAATTTAAAAGAAAATAGAAATTATTATCTGGATGCGATGGGGTTCGAACCCACCGATAGAAATTCGAAAAAAGAAAATCCCACGTCCAGCAAAAAAAAAAAAAAAAAAAAAGAAAGAAATCGATTCCACTGTGCCATACCCCCGAGACATCCGCAGAGCTGAGGCGTCGTATGGACTTCGGACTTGACGGCGATTAAATCCTTCTGCCCTTGGGTGTACGAATTACGCAAGAAAATGTTCTAGCCGGAGCATCAGGGGAGAGACCAGCCTGCCCCCAGACCATAAACAGCTAGTCCCTTGCACTCTGCAACGCACGGAATCTGAGAACATTTGATGTCAAAAAGTCTAGTCTATTCGGTGCATTGTTTTTACAGCTATTGTTATGCTGATTCACCTGAAACTGTGGTCCAGTGGATAAAACTAGGGCTTTCATATCATGGCAATAAGTCAAGTCCGGCTGAGCAAAGTTTGTATCTGGATGGGTGACCAAAAAATTATGCCTACTAAAGCTAACTTTTTTTTTCCTTGAGTTCTGGGGAAAATGGCCATGATCAATTTATTATATTTTTTCAGTAAAAATATATATATATAAAAAATAAAGAAAGAAAGAAATAAAGCTTTTTAAAATAGCTTTCTATGTCTATCTTGTTCGCGTGTTTTTACCGCAAAAAGAGTGTAACGTCCACGCATTTTCACGGCTAAACAAAGTCGTCGGGGACCCCCATTTTTTATTTGCTTATTTTGCTTCTAGTATGATGTAGTTTCGTTATGCAAAATAGGAACATTTACCATTGAACGTCCTTAAGAGTATCCTTTTTTCAAGTGACCGTATTTAAGAGTATCCTTGACCATATTTAAGAGTATCCTTGACCATATTTAAGAGTATCCTTTTTTCAAATGACCGTATTTAAGGGTATTCTTTTTTCAAATGACCGTATAAAAGGTTATTTATGACCGCATTTAGGAGTATCCATTAACCCATTATCCTCGGCTTCTCCTTCCAGGCCCGTAGCTAGGATTTTTGTTGGGGGGGGGGGGGGGGGGTGCTAATTTACAAAAAGTGGACCAACCATATACTTTTTTTTTTTAAAGTCCCATAGGACGCATAGGTATAGATAAATTATTAAAGTAAAATTTATTTTTTTTACTTAGTTTTACGTGAAAATATCATACCAGCCAAAATCTCACTTGCTTAAAAAGCGGACCTTTAGCTCGCGTGGGGGGGGGGGGGGGGGGTGCGAATGCACCCCCTGCAACCCCCCTAGCTACGGGCCTGCCTTCTCCTTCTCCTTCTCCTTCTCCTTCTCCTTCTCCTTCTCCCTCTCCCTCTCCTTCTCCCTCTCCTTCTCCTTCTCCTCCTCATTTTTATTTCATTTACTCTTTTAACTATATGTCAATTTTCAAATTTTCGGCAATTTGTTTCTTTATATCTGTCGAGCGCAAGAGAGAGTCTGAATCGAAGCATGCTGCGCAGTAGTATAGGGAATGGGGGTTCCAGCGCAATCTCAACACGGGGTAAGACCCGCGTCAAAAATCCACCTACGGACGACCCCCACTCCAAGTGTGGTTGAGGGCAACAGCGCACTTAAATATGTTAGTCTATATATGGAGTGCGAAGATTGTAAAGAGTTTGCTTATGATTTCTGTGTAAAGTGCTTGAAACCCAAGTTTGTTACCCCACCACCAAATAAGTATGTTTGTTGTGACAAGAAAATGCAAATAGAAGACGACACGTCAGCACAGTGTTACGAATGTGGTAAGAATATTCGTAATGCCGTACCAAATGCTACCAAAGAGCAATATTATGCCAATGGAGGTCGTAAGAAGACCCCATACAAGAGAATAAAATACTTTAGGGACTGGATGAGTCATATCCAAGGTTTACATCCGATATATTTAAGCGACGAAGTAAAGAAGAAAATCATAGACCACTTAGAAGAGCCAACCCCGCAAAGTCTACGGAAGACATTGAAAAAATTAAAACTAGGGAAATATTACAAAGCTATTCCCTATCTTTTGTCTGAAATTACCGGCAAGTCTATTCCTGAGGTTTCTGATATGACAAAAGCCGAGTGGATGTTTTGTCGGCTGGATAAGGATATTCCTTATTACCCTGACGTAATCTATGAAATATTTTACAAAATTGACCCCAACCACCCCCTGTTAGGATGGATTCCAAGAAGATAGTGGACGATTACGTCATATGTTTTCAGCCAATCAAAACCTTCACAATTTTCCTTCACATTTGTGAAAACGTTTCACACTTTGTGAAATAGATTTGTGAAACTAATCTGCATATTTTCTAGACTGACGTTCGATATGTAAATAGAATCCCGTCACGCTCTTTTCGAAGCAGATGTTTACTGAGCAAGCTTTCTTTGAAGCTCTTCTTTTGCCTCCTGGTAGATCTTTTTGCGAGATTCCTCGGAAAGATCTTTTACGACTGTTTTTTTATTCCTTATGTCCGTCTTTAATTTCTCGTATTTGTCTTCTTCGGCCAGAATAAGCGAGAATTCTACGTCGTCTATCTTTCTGTCACGCAAAGCCTTTGAGACAAGGTCGGTAATAGTATTTACTTTAGCCCTAGACAGAGCTATTGTCGTGTCATGCTTGGATATTTTCGTGGATAGCTTTTTCATAATACCCGTAGCAACAGCCGAAATGATACCACAAGCTGCCCCAACGCCGGCCAAAGGAACTCCAACGATTATTCCCGGCCCAGTAAGCGAAGTAGCAACGCCAGAGCCCGTTAACACAACAGATATGGATCCTGAAGTTATCGCAATCTTATGTAGCGTACTCCGGGCTCTGACGTATTTCTTCCTAACTTTTTCATAGTGTTTTGTTTGCCCTTCCAAGTAAGCCAGGATTAAGTTCGCTTTATTCAGACGAAAGTTTTCGGCGTTTAGTTCGTTAGGTGTAGTATAGGGAACATCTGGGTACAACTTAGGTGCTGAAGGTATAACATCCATTATATATACTAATGTACGACGCTTTTGGGAATGATATTGAGGAGCAGCCACATCACAATAATCGAGATTACTGGAATTGGAGGGCCTTTAGGAAGATGTTTCCACATGCGGATGCTAGTAAGTTCGAAAGAAGACCCGATGGTATTTACTATAACGGCTCCAGAATGTACAGTAATGAGGATTTGAAACCTACGCTGGTTAATCAGATAGACGATCAACTGAAGAATTCTGGTTATGTTGAACATAAGCCTAAGCCAACATATGTTGAACATAAGCCCGTGCAAGGTTGGTCAAAGGAATTATTGCTGGGTACCAGTACTTATCCGATACCCGCAGTTTCATTTGATAAACACCCAAGCTTGGACCTAACGCTGAACATGCGGATCTTTAACAAGCATTCCTTTCCGTTAAAGGTGCGAGATATCTTCAAAAACGTGCCCATTAATCATACCACCGCTAAGGAATCTCATGAATGGTTAAGTGGTCCTAACATGCGTTATTGGCCGCAGCAGCTGAACTTTGCGGTTTGGTGTGCCACTAGCGGCTGTGGGGTAAGCGCAAACTTGATGAAGAATTCAATATTTATGTTTCATTTTCACTTCACGGTTAGGAGAATACTACATGAGATGGGCGTTACTGCATTGCCGGGAGATGCTGCGTTTTATCCTAGAGATAACAAATACGACGTTCCAGCCTATAACAGGCTTTGTAAGGAGTTCGGTGTTGTAGGGAAGGATTTTAGATGCACTACCGGTGCTAACAATGGTTTGGGACATATTTGGGCTTATTGGGGGATTGGTGGGCATGTGCTAAGTGATAAGGAAGTTCATGCGCTGCAGTTGCGATGGGACACGGGATATCACAAAGAAACTCACGACAGTAGCACCTTCTTTGAACCAAATACCAAAACCACTAAGGAAGTCAGAGACGGACCTCTGTTCAAAGATGAGGGCGGTAAGTATGCAGGGGCCAATCCACTGATTATTAAGATTACCAACGACGAGCAAACGAAGCAATACTTTAATTTCATACCCCCAGAAGGTAAAGGACTAACCAAAGCCGGCCTTGCCCGTTTGAACCGCAGCATAGAAGCTTACGTGTATTCCATCCTTGGAGCTCAGGTAAACACCCGATCGAGTATAGTGGGGAATACCGGCGCCGCAGAAGAGACGCGAGCCGAAGCTTTGATTCTATTCGAAAGTTCGATTTTGGAGGGCGACATTAGCAAGGGCGTACAGCGTTACCAACTAGCTATACAAAATTCTAAGGCCCGACTGGACTACGCAGTAGCCCCGGGTTGTTGGTTAATGCCTAGTAATTTATCTATAAATACTGGTTCTGTAGTAGGATACAACAACAAACTTCAACGAGCTACTAAGGATATGAAGTTTGGGGTGAATGACGTGAACTCTGACACTCTTAGGAACATTCCCCATTTCGTGGAGAAGCCAAAGAAGGAGCACGTAGAAAAGCCCGCACCAAAGAACGTAAAGAAGAAGGTCCTACCTGCGATACCTGAGGAATATGACCATAACTTACTAAAAGCCGGCTTAGCCGCCGCGGGCGTTGGTCTGAGTTATTATATATGGCGATGAACAACCCCTACGTAGCTGGAGTAGATTGTGTTTATACGACTTACACAGGCGAGAAAAAATACACCCAAGCATCTTGGGTTGATGTCACGGGCATGTCCGTGAATTTGAACTACTCAGGAAAGAAGTTGATAATATGCAGTATTTGCATTGGTACGGCGAGTGATGCAAACGTAGGATTTCGTTTCTGCGACGACAATGGAGTATTACAGCCCATGCGCGCGAAGACAAACAACAGAGAGCCTACACATTTCTCGGTAGAGCCGCCCGACACCAGCACCGAAAATCTCTCGGTTTGGACTTTTCACATGGTTGCTGATTGCCATGGGAAGGTAAAGTTGCAAATACGCGTAGATGACACGGCGTCGGCGTGCATAAATAGCATAGAAGATCAAAAAGATCGACCTTATAATCACGCGACCATCAGCACTCTTACAGTGTTAAGCCTGTGAGAATCTGTGATTCTTAAATTATATGAATCCGCATTTAAGTGAAACGCATTACGTTCACTACTTAGACGTAAAGGAGTACGCAAGGCATGAGTGGTTTGATATGGGAATGTGGGTTGAAGTTGGAGGTCCTGCGTTAGTCATTTGCACCATTAGCATTAACACGGGAGTGAGCGCGAATGTGGGGTTTAGGCTTGTCGATGAGAATGACGAGCCTTTGCCCCCCTATCGAACTTCCCCGAACAGCAGAAGAGCGGCCCACTTTTCGATGGAGCCAAACAAATTTAGCGGAGAAGATCTGACGCCGGTCACGTTTCATATGGTAATTAATTGTAAATATGCTAAGTTACAAATATTTCCTGATGACGGTAGCAACGATGGGTCGACGCCGGGCAGCGCAAGGATAAACAGCATTGGCGTGGGTAGCAATATTATCGATGCGGTTTGGAGTCATAAACCCATTTCCACTATGAGCGTGCTGCCGCTAGCCCCAAATTATCAAGGCGGCGCAAATACTATCTTTCATCATCCTCAATCAAGGACGCGGAAAGAGCGCAGCAATTCTAAGGACAGGAAATCCAAGGTCCCTTCATCGACCTAGCTTCTTCAGGAGTACCACCCCAATAGCGACAACCAAGATCCAAATGTTATTCCCCACGAACTTCAACAGTTCTCCGCCAGCCCTAAGTGCCAAGGAAACAACCGAACCCAGCAGCCCAGGAAGACCGGCTGCCATCTTTTTTCCCAAGTCCGTTAGTCCATTGCCTAATTTCTTTACGCCCGCGCCTGTAGCCTTAAGCGCGGATAGGATAACTCCTACTACGCTCGAAATAGCGACCGCGAATGCCAGCGGAACGCCATACTTCAAAAGGGCTCTTTTTACCTTTTCCTTGGTGGTAAGCCCCAGCTCTTTTTCCAGGTTTTCCTTTTGAGCCCGCAATTCCGCAAGGCGTATTTCGAGGGCCTCCACTTCCTTTTGAGCTGCTTCCCTTTCTTCCTCGGTACGAGTTTGGTCCTCGATTACTTCTTGCTGCCGCTCTATTTGCCCCTCCAGGTCTTCGATGGCCTGATCTCTTTGCCGGATTTGCTCCTCTTTAGTGTTGATTTCGGCAACCAACTGCCGCCGTTCCTCCAAAGAGTCGGATATGGTGATATGCAAGTTTTTAGCTTCCTCTTTTGTCAGGTCTAACTCCTGTAAGGTGAGGTCGAAAGCCCTTTGGGCTTGGTCTCTATCGCGTAGGGCATTGTCTCTTTGTCCTCTAATTTCTATTATTCTTTGGGTTTTGTCATCAACTTCTCTCTTTTGAGCATCGAGAAGTAGTCGGTTTTGCCTCATGTATTCTGCCTCCCTTTCTTCCAACGTTTCTTGTAGCCCCTCGACGCGTTTTTCTAGCGCAACCCGTTCATTTAGGGTTTCCAACCTTTCTAACGCACTCCGGGTAGCCACTTGGAAGCCCCTTAATCTTGCCACGTTAACCTTGACCGAGCCATTTTCGTCAAAGAGGACTTGTGGTTTGGTCCAACGGTTTTTGTCGGGATATCTCATGTCTTGAACGCTTATGAGGACTTTGTTTCCGCGTTCTGTGAGCCTTACGTCGTCGGCCTCGAAGTGGGAATAGCGCTGCGTTAGCTCTTGCGTTGCCCACTCTACAGTTTCCCGCGCGGCTGCCTCAGGCTGCTCTATGTTTTGAAGCTCCAAGTACTCAGGGACGGGGCTGCCGTGGTTTTTTGATTGCCACATGCGATTCAAGGCGGCCTTGAAGCTTTTCCATCTATTACCATACTTGTTTTCTAGAGCCATGTCGTAGATTAGGGGGTCGGTTTCCGCGCCTTTAGTCCATGCGTCGTATTCTTCGTCATTGATATCAACTTGACCTTCTTCGGTAAGGGGATCAAAATCACCTTCTACTTCCATTATATATGATAAGCTCAAAGTTAAACCCCAACGTATTACCTAAGCAGGTTGGCGGACTGAAAGCAGAACGCACCTTTCACCGAGTCACATTCACACCTTCTAGCGCAAAGCCAGGAGAAAACGCTGTACGTAGGCGTACCCCGCCTAACAGATAACCTAGTGTTGGTTCCTGGCACCCTGGCGCTAAGGTTTGATTTGGCGGTGCAACCTACCACCGCAGATGAAAGGATTATCGTTAACAACCTTGGTCGCAACATCGTTTCAAAGATGCGAGTAAAGTTCGCCGGGGAATCCCTCTTAGACTTAAACAACTATGACCTGTACACCACCTACAAAGATCTGTGGCTGACTGCATTCGAAAGGGCACAAAAAATAGAGCAGGGTATCGGTAGCGCAATATTACGTAAGGTTAGGACTCCCACCAAGACACAACCTACCGATTCTGGCGACGCAACTGACGTGGCAGATGCAAAGGCCATCAAGACAGCCTATGGTACTAAATACGTAATACCATTGGACTTTGAGGCTATTACCAGCCACGGGGTTTATTATCCTAGACAGTTGAGTGAGTTGCAGTTTGAAGTGACCTTAGCCAACATGACTAACATCATTGGCGGGTTAAGCACTGCGTTGTCGGGAAGTATTCATCCATACGCCATTACCAACCTGGAATTGCAGTATGAAACCATACACTCCGAAGATCTAGCACGTAGCGCTGGCATGGAATACAGTGCTGGAAAGGCTTTCTTGTACGACCACGCGGTAATGTACAAAACCTTTAGTTTCCTGGATAAGACAGACGCGGTAATTACTCAGAGCATTAATTTACCACGTCGTAGTCTTACGGGGCTGATGTTGGTATTTATTAAGCCTTATGAAGCCGGTAAGCGCGACTCTGAAGCCTTTCATAACCCCGGCATCACCAACGTCGGGATTAGCATCAATGGAGTTCCAAATAAGGTGTATTCGCAGGGAATGAAGCCCTCAGACATCTACAGGGAAATAAAAAGAAAGTTTGGGGATCAAGTTGCACCCGGTGAGTTCTTTACCAATAAGTATGCACTGTGGATTGACATGCGAACCACCAACGACGAGGATTTACATGGGCAGGGATTGCGTCTGGTAAATACCCAGGACGGCATTACCCTGGAAATCAAGCGTGACTTAAACGCTAGCGCAGGCGACTCAGACAAGATCAACGCATACATCTTCGTGGTGTCTGACGCCCAGTTGAGCGTAGAAATGAATCAGCTAAAGAGCGTTGCGTATTGATTCGCGCGCTGCGCTCCCTCATCCAAGAAAGGATAAAATATCCCTTACGTATATAATGCTTCGCGTATTCGAAAACAACAACACCAAACTGCAATGCATAGTGCAAGGCGATAAACTTTATTTCAAAGCAAAGTCCGTGGCTGATGCCTTGGGTTACGTAAATTCCAGAAAAGCGGCGTCTGATCACGTCTCAGAGGAAAACAAGGTAACTTTGAGGTCTATAAAGGGTGTAAATCTGACTGACACCCTTAATGCGCAACCACATTCCGTTTACATCACTGAAATGGGTCTTTATGAGTTAATATTCGGATCTGAAAAGTCCGTAGCTAAGGAGTTCAGAAAATGGGTGTTAGGTGACGTTCTCCCTACCCTCAGGAAAACAGGTAAGTATGAAATAGAGCGGCGCTTTGACGGTCCTAACAAGTTGGTATTCAAAATAGAAAATGAATTTGACCTGCATAAGAAGGTCGTAAACTACATACGTCGATTCCACCCTATCCTACTGCTCGCACCAGGTCTTGGAGAACTACAGGACTCAGCTAGCAAAAGGATAGTATGTTGGCAGAAAGGGTATCAGGCGGGGCAACCCGACATCTTAGTCCTTAATGCACATAAAAAACATAATGGGTTATGCCTGGAGTTGAAGACGCCTAAGGGTAACGGCGTATTATCCTCAAAACAAGAGGCGTTACTCACACAATACGAGGCAAATGGTTACCTAACCATGGTGTGCAACGATTACGACCTTATATGCAGGGAGATCGACCATTACGCGGAAGGCATTCGTGTACCTTGTCCTTGGTGTGTTAAGGCTTTTAAGACGCAGGAGGCGTTAAGGACTCACCAAAGAATATTTCATAGATATAATGATAGTTGAACAGACACACTGGCGTGAATTAGTTCAAGGCATCACATACAAAATAAAAAATTACGTCGTCTTCGAAGACATCAGCCGCTTAAGGTTGGTCCTCAAACACGAAGGTAAAGAGTGCACGCTATGGGCGCCGGACTGCGTGCGGTACGTCATTCAAGGTGAAGAGTACACACACATACGCAGTCATGGTAAGGTTAACGGTCGATGGAAGTTCGACGTTGAAAGGAAGGTAGATGCTAATCCTCTTTGTGATTAGAAGTCATCCTCATGAGCGGTTAAGTATTGGTCTGCTACGGCGGACCTCATTTTTTCTGTCATGTGGTAAACGGATGCGGTAATTAAGACACCGCCTATGAACGCTGCGATTTGAGGTATCATATATCTTTCTCATTTTTCTTCTTCTTGGCGTTGGCGATCAAATTCCTCCAAGGCTCCTCCCGCAAAGGAAAGTACGCAAACAACTGTCGTAGAGGCAACACCAACCGCAAAGGCGGCGTAGAATAGCACCGTGGAACTCATTAGATATTTTCTTTTTTCCAAGCCTTTCGTACCGCCAGGTAATGGTCTAAAGGACGTGGTCCGTCGTATAGACAGCACCAAATATGTTTGTCCACTCCGTTGACAGCCGCAGCGATCGCAAATAGCCTCCCAGTGTTCCCTGTCCTCCCATTTAACGCCCTCAACATCGTCAAAGCCTACAAAGGTTTGGTCAATTTCCTTCTTACGCTTTGTCAGCACCCGGGAGGTTTCAAGGGGGCAACAGCGTTCGGCATTATGTCACCGTCGCGGATTTATGCAGGACCCAATACCTTTCGAATGGTGAGTTAAGGGCCCTCAGTGCCCAGCTAGCTCCTGGTACTTATTGCAGTTCTCGTCAAAGAAAGGCTCATCACAACGGCTCAGGCTGAGACAGTTTCTTAAGACAGAA
>NW_028292586.1:11802656-11926648 GCF_029948245.1 Actinia tenebrosa | reverse complement strand
GACACAGGGTATGGTTCAGCAATTTTAGTATGGAATAGGGTCAGGGTTCAGAGAGCTCGCGACACATCCCTACCCTAAACGGCAAGAGTACCCCTCGGGGAAGGAGGTGGAAGTAAAGTCCGAAAGTTAGATCAGTGATAATAGGGACATTCGGGAAATAGCGATACACTTTAAGGGACAATAAATTGCTATAAAAATAGTGATATGTTAGGAGAGCATCTATAATTTATCTGCCATTGATGTTTCGTGGTCTCGTAGCCGTCCGAGAGGTTTAATGGACTGCTGGGTTCGTTGTTTTATCGTTGATTGAAACACTGCTGCCTTTTTCAGTATATATAATAATAATATAATAATAATAATAATAATAATAATAATAATAATAATAATAATAATAATAATAATAAAAATAAAATAATAAATAATAAAGGGTTCTTATATAGCGCATTTTTACATGGTCTCAATGCGCTTCACAATCATGACCAGTGGAGGACTTTACGTGCTCACTCGTATTTTAGGCGCTAGTAGCAGCCGTGCAGCTTACAATCATGAGTAATTTGTTAGTAAGTTAGTATTAATGCCTCCAGATTGGGATAGGCTGTTGAACCGGGAAACAATCCCCTATTCTTACGAGCGAACAATTCAGCAGGTTCTTTAATGTCCCCCATTTTTACTGTAGGTTAGGAAGGGTTGGGAGACAGGGCCTACGTTTTAAGGCCTTGTCCGAGAAGACTTGAAGGTCTAACCATTTGCAGATTTAATTACAAAGGCAGCACCTTCTTCTTAGTTATTTTAAGACCCTGAGTGCTGGTCCGGCCGAGGTTTGAATCATGACCTTCCGCACAACAGACCGACGCTCTTCAGTACCAACTGAGCTAGCCGGGTGGCCGCCGTTATATTACGATTAATTAACCGTGAAGAGCCAATAAACTTGGTATCTATATAATCATTTTAATTGTAATAAGTAATTCAAAATGGCGGCAAAATTTATAGCCTCCTTCCACTTCCTGTAATATTTCAAGAAACTATCCAAGCCTCCATGCTTAGAGGGTTAAATTGGGTAGTTGTTCAGAAGAAGATATTAGTATAGAATAGCTAATTCCAAGATCGAACAGCAAAAACAAATCTGATTTACCTTTTCAATCCAGTCTTATACTAGCTAGCATCTATGAAGCCGTTGATGCAGTGGCGGATCCAGGGGGGGGGGTTCGAAGGGTTCCACGGAACCCCCCTTGAAGGTTTGATCTTTTAGTAGTAGAAATATGTCTTATATAAATTTTGCTTAAAAGTATCCACAAGGATAATGTTGAACACGAATGATAAATATTTTCTGTTATAATGTTTAATTTACCTTTAAGTTCCGTTACTAGATAGTAAATTAGGTGATTAGAACCAATTTGTTTTGTCAAACATCGACTAAACAAAAGAGAATTATACACAGTTTAAGAAACGGAACCCCCCTTTGAAAAATCCTGGATCCGCCACTGTGATGGTAGTGTCTAGTAAAGCGTTCATAATGTTTGGCTGGGGTAGCGTGGGGCAGTGGGGAGGGGGACTTTTGAGCATTCTGGATTTTAAAACAACATCTTTTTTGGTCACCTTTCCCCTTATACAAACATAAAATTCTTGTAGAATTCTTCCCAGAATTTGTAGAATATTATCGATATAAATATGAAATTACTCCATATTTTTGATAGTACTCCTGGTAAGCTGGATTCACAACTGAGTCCATATTGAATTTGAAATGCAAAATGAGATTTATTTTCTATTTTTTTGGTTTATTTTTGACCAAGAGAAAAGAAAAAATAAGAAACATGACAAAACTTGTTTATTTTTATTCGTACTTGTCTGTGTTTTAATTCAGACACGTATCGTAACAAATGCTGAAGCCTGAATGTGGCAATAGCAGTTTCCACATTCAGAACTTTATACCTTTAGAACTACGATGCATTCAATGTAGTTTTTGACTAAGAACAGCATTTGTACATTTAATCTGTAATCGGCTCGCTCAAGATTATCGGATTTTCGTGCGGGAGGTCGTGGTTCGAATCCTGGCCGGACCAACAATCAGGGTCTTAAAATAACTTAGGAGAAAGTGCTGCCTTTGTAATTATATCTGCAAATGGTTAGACTTTCATGTGGCTTGGATGACCTTTAAATGGCGTCCCGTCTTTCCACACTTCATCATTACTAACCAATACCGGAGGGACGTAAAAGAACGCTGTGGACGTAAAGAAATTCTGGCAGTGACCACCCTCAGTGCCTACACTTCATACTAACCATCTCTCATGCTTGTAAATTGCTTAGGAGCGATCTGTCATTCACAACTCATTGTAAAGCGCCTTTGATTATATCCACATAGAAATTAAAGGGCGCTATATAAATCATAAATCATCGTATTGTATTTCTTACAAGAAGTATTCAGTGTACGATCGATACGTCATAATGTGGTATGTAAGAAAGAAGCTCCTTCGCAACACAAAGCAAGTGCTCGCGGTATTAATTTCAATCGGAAAAAGTTGGTAGTAGATTAAGAGACCGTTCTGGGAAAATGAATGGTTTTTAGTGTTCTCAAGCTATCTACTACTAGGAAGTTGAGTATTTAAAATGAGAAATCGAGCGAAATACTGGAATCCGTCAACAAGAAAAAGAAGGACACAGGAAGCCCAATCTCTCGAGGGAAAACAAAACTAACTAATTCCCGAGGGACCAGACATTAAGTGTTTGTTATATAGCAATAATTGAGAAATATTGAGAAGTCAGTTTACGAAATAAGAACTTTATTTAGCAAGCTAATTGCATGAAAACTGACCATGATTTTACAAATACAACTCCCATACCAAAAACCGAGGAGAGTAGCAGCAGTCTTTTTAGTCGCTTTTTTCGTATTTTGCAAATCCTTTTTCTCAATAAAATCTGTAATTTCTCTGTATAAACACTGGAAAATCTCTATTGTTTCGCTTCGACCTCCATTTGTACTGAAAATTTGAGCAAAATGTCTGCTCCCGCTCTGTTGTTTGTGATTGGTGCAAAATATCACGCCATCAGAGCGATTTTCAAGTTCTGATCACGTGCACTTGTTTATTTTCACGATTACTGTCACATGCAAGGTATTTCCCGACCGGGAAATAAGTAACTTATTTCCCAGTCGGGATACATTTAGATGTAACTAGTGTCACGTGGTCATCTTTCAACAAAAGAGAGTGTTCATTATATCGGAAAATTTCGTAGCTATATAACAATTCAAACATCTATTGGACTGTGCTTGCATTTTCCAAAACTAACAAGAGTAAAGAATAGACAAGAAACATGACAAAACATGTTTATTTTTATTCGTAAGCTGGATTCATCAAGTCCATATTGAATTTGAAATGCAAAATGAGGTTTATCTTTTACTATCCCAGCCATGGCGCCAAGGATCAGAACGCCCTTCCACCCTTTCTTCTAGAAACTAATTAAAGAATTGCATCATCTCACACTCTATGAAGAAGACCACTAATATTTGGAATGCATGCAAAACCTATGAAATGAATCAGTGGTAGATTGTGGCAATTCTACTCTTATTTTATACATTTTCCAAAACTAACAAGAGTAAAACAAAAATAAGAAACATATCAAAACATGCTTGTTTTTATTCGTACGTGTCTGAGTTTTAATTGTATATCAACCAACTAATCAAATAGATAACAATCAATCTTGAGGTGCAAACTAATTTTAGCAGAAATATAGGCACAGCAGCTTCAAGAAGAACTCAGATGAATAAGATATCATTCAGATTGCTTCTTGAATGTAATTATTTCTTATATTTATTTCAAGAAGAACTCAGTTGAATAAGATATAAATCATATATATATTATTTCTTATGTTTCATCGATGAAAGCACTTGATTGTAAACTTGATTGTATATTTACTATTGATTTATTGTATAATAACTAATTATATTTTTCAATTATTAATTAAAGTCAATCACACCCTTTTCATTTTTCCTTGGTTACGACAAGGCAACATGAATATTGGGCCGACACTAGAAAATCAAACCACCGTGTGACGAACTCATGGATACTTATGTTTCATCGAAGAAAGCACTTGATTGTAAACTTGATTGTATATTTACTATTGATTTATTGTATAATAACTAATTATATTTTTCAATTATTAATTAAAGTCAATCACACCCTTTTCATTTTTCCTTGGTTACGACAAGGCAACATGAATATTGGGCCGACACTAGAAAATCAAACCACCGTGTGACGAACTCATGGATACTTATGTTTCATCGAAGAAAGCACTTGATTGTAAACTTGATTGTATATTTACTATTGATTTATTGTATAATAACTAATTATATTTTTCAATTATTAATTAAAGTCAATCACACCCTTTTCATTTTTCCTTGGTTACGACAAGGCAACATGAATATTGGGCCGACACTAGAAAATCAAACCACCGTGTGACGAACTCGTGGATACTAGTTTGCGTTTTTCAGAGATTGGGCTTCCTGTGTCCTTCTTTTTCTTGTTGACGGATTCCAGTATTTCGCTCGATTTCACATTTTAAATACTCAACTTAGCTGGTAAGATGAGTAAACGTCCTTTTATTATCCTTTTAAAGCCTATTTTGTTTAGTTCTTTGATATTTTCTTGAGTTTGGAAAGAAATTCTCTGATGAAAAGACGTTTTCGATTTCTATGGAGTCAACTGAGTTAAGTATAGAGTAGAATTAAAGATTTATTTGCTAACGCTTTCTCTATTTTCAATTCAAAAGTCGGGCTGAGTGCTTTTATATTTCTGGAATCATTCGACCTACGGGCTCAAAACTGAAAATACGAGATAATCTGCCCGTCTGCCGTTACTATTTATCTTGACCTTCAAGCGCTATGAAATTATTTATTTACGCTGTGAACTAAGCGAATATTTTATAGAAATTCGTTTAGAAATGGTATTTTTAAATTTGTCTTTATTCAAGTCTGTAAAATACTGATTATTTATTGGAACGATATATGTTGACGATTGTACATAAAGCGTTTCTGTTTACTTTAAAATCAAACGAGTGGACCTCATTTTCACAGGATGAACTTGGAAACTTTTGAAAAAAGGAAAAACAAGTAGCAGGCTTCGAACTTCAGGCACTGTGAAGATAATTCTTCCGAAGTGTCTAGACACCCGGCACCCGGGAACTAATTTCAAAATACTAGATACCCGGGAGTTTTTGATTTTTGGGAAAAAATCGTCAAATAAACACATCTTTGCCCATTGAAAGTATTCTTACTTTATTTAGAATAGTCAAGCACTTCGGATACGATAAAAGATCTGTATTTTCGCTTTGCTGTTTTCTCAGCATAGATACGAAGGTCAATTCGAAAACACTTAGGAATATTTGCGATCAAACGAAAATACTTAGAAAAATTCGATCAAGCGAAAATATAGATCTTAATCGTTAGCAGAAGCGCTTGTCTATTCTAAATAATGTATCTAGACATTTCGTAATTCTTCCAAATTACAAAGATTCTATAAGTAAACAAACAAATTCGGTTGCGGGTTGCCTGTGTGATAAAACTTTTGTGCATGCTTTCATCTATGTTCAGTGTACGCATGCGTAAGCACGATTGTTGGACTTTTTAAAGTAGATATAATCGAGTCATATGGTCACAAGAGTCATTAGATGTGTCTACGCTTCGCGTTTGTGAACGTTTGTGAATGCGTGCATTTCAGCACGTTTACTAACAATTTTGAAGAGTTTGATTGAGAATGAAATGTTTGTTTCCTCCGAGTATACAAAAAAGTTCGCAAGTTTACTTTAGTCAGACTAAGATACTGTATCACCAAGCACAGTATGAAAGAATAAGCCTTAAAAGTTTCAAGCATGGACACTAAGTTTGCATAATCTGCATACTATTTAAGAGCATGTGTAAACGTTTTTCATTCGTGTCTATTGGTCCATCATTACAAAATAAAGAGCATTAGATCGATCTGTGTGGGTATTTACAAAGAAAAGCTGCGTCATATTCTTGAAGCGAACGTCTAGGGTGGATCAATTCATGTAGTCAGTATATAAGCAAGTAAGCAAGCAAACTTAACTTTACTCACAAAGCCTACATGAATTTGAAATGTAAAATGAGAATCGTTCTTATTTCTATGACAGTTTGCCCTCCATGGACCAGAACGCTCTTGGGACGTAGACAAATAAGGGGACTTCGTGGCAACTAAAATGGCAGCTTTTTAGAATTTTTACGGTAATTTCAATTATTTTTCGTAAAGAACGTTAAATATAATGCCCATTTTCGTATTGTTATATTTTTATGTAAAAATTAACTGTAAGATGTAAGATCATATTTCTTTTTTGTTCGGCGTTTTTGGGTGCAAACAAATTGTCGGATTTTTTTCCCGCGGCCCCCCGTTTGTGTCTGTTTGATAATTGTCATTATTACTTTATTAGCATGTGTCAATCACAGGCTCTATAAATTGCGAATACAATTTCACATCAGACCATAATTCTTCTGGAAGCACAAAAGCACAACTCATCTAACAAGGTATGTTTCCAGCTTCTTTTGCAACACCTTTCTTCGTTCTTCTCTTGCTTTTATGTCCAGAAACACCTATCAAAAGTGCATCTGTTTTCAATACTCTGTGCGTTGAATCTAATTGTTATTGGATTGTTAGCGAGCAAATGAACATTTTGGACGTGCGTTTTATTGCAATAAACATTTTCTAGGATAGATTAATGAACCAGAATTTCTCACCCTTTTTTGTTTAAATAAACAACGAAATAAGGTTTAAACAAAAGTAGTTGATAAAATTCGGGATAAAATCGCATTCGCACTGAAAACTATTCTTAAAGTATATGAACTGGCTTATGCTGCTAGTAGTTCTAGTGGCTAGTCACTACTCATGCTTTTTTTCCTTTACACAAAAGCGTTTTCACACTAGTCATTCCAGAACAAGTTATTCGAATTGGTCGCCATATTTCAATTCGGTGTAGCAGATATCTGAGTTACATTTTTCAGATTTCAAACGGTCTTTTCCAGTTACCATAAAGTAAATGACTAGAAACTAGTTGATATTCAACCATTCGTAACAATTCAAAACAACTCGTATTTGTCAACCATGCATCACACCCCGTACGTACGGGGCTTTTCCGTGGGTCCGCTCAACACGCACTACCACTACATTCTATACTGACTTGCAACTTGCAACATGCAACTCTTGATCTCAAACTCAAATGTTCATTCTTTACGGTGGAAGGAAAATCGGAGAACAACCCTCGTGGCAAGTGTGAAGTTAACACATCAAACAAATTCAACTCACACATTATCCAATCTGAGCCGGGGTTCGAACCCAGACCAAACCCTATTCGGCATTGGTACGAGACAGATAGTTTTAATATATATATTTAGGCACTGCCTAAAAGCGGAGCTCTCGACACGAAAGTCACAGGTAGTCCAATTTGAATGAATCAGAAAGGTAAAAATTAGCCTGCGTCACATCCGGAATTTTCTTCGTAAATACGTTATTTACGGTGATGTGAACACGGACGGACGGTCGGACGGTCGGACGGTCGGACGGTCGGACGGTCGGACGGTCGGACGGTCGGACGGTCGGACGGACGGAAGTGACGTCAGCCAAGCCATGAAAAATCAACTCGATGGTTTACCATTTTTTATTAAGTACGCTACTAATTAAGTTCTGCAAAATAATTGAAATTTTTAGGACCACTTTGCAGTAAAGGAGCTTAAAGAATGGCCAAGACAATTTTGTTGATATTGGTATTGTGCATGGCCTTGGTTTTCCTGTCGAATGGCGTGGAAGGTAAGGTTGGATTTGTACATCAGTACTAGTGTAAACATATGGCCAGAAATTTCGAATGGTCCTGCGCAGTAGGTTCTCTAGACCTTAAAGACAATTCAAGCTTATGAATAAATGCAGAAAATATATAGGTACTCACAAGTTTTGTAGTTTTTTCTCGATGCTCAAGATCTTAAACTCCTCATATGATTGTCATTTTGCACGATATGTAATTGTCATATAACTGTTGTTTCGTAGAAATAAATATAAATCTTGTTTCGGTTTAAGAGCACTATTAAAGTGTCATTCTTAAGACATGACCGCCATTTGGCAAAATTTGGCACACATACCTGTGTCCATCAATTAAGAGTATATATTGGATTTTTTGAACTTAAATACCTTAAAAATCATACAGTTCCGTGTCTTTTTCACATTTTCTCCAAAAATAAATTCAAAAATCAAATAATTTCTTTCGGTTTGATGATCCTGTACTTAAGCTATCCTTCGTAGAACACCTTTCAGCTTCAACCTTCTGACAACGCAAAAGAATACCCGAAAACTTTCCTTGGCTTTATGTCATGTCTTCGGATATCAGTACTCAATTGTTCAAGGCGTTCTAGGCATATGACAGATACCAGTCTGGTAACTATAAGAAGAGAAACTCCAGGCAAAATTCGCTCGAAATACGATTTGCAACTTTCCAAAAACTAAATGTCCGATTGTTCTAAATCCCGAAGCTCTTGGTTATCATTCGCAGTTCAACCAAATATTCTTCCTCAGTGACAAAGAATACTGAACTCATTAAAGCTGCAAAAATAATATGAATTATATAAGCATTGTATTAGGTATGGAATACCTCATTTTATTGTCTTACATATGCACCACGGCAACTTACAATCAGTCTCTCTGCCTCATAAACTTTTCCCTTCAGTCCTTACTTCGATAATAGCAATATATTTTCTGCTGATTAAACTGTTCAGTACGCTATAGAATAATTTTTTCCTTATTTTTCCCTTTGCCATTTCGAACAATTAGAATACAAATTGAGGAAAGTGATTGAGCCAATAAGAATACAGGGATTTTAATATAGTGATTGATGTTCGTAACTTGATGACGTATTAAGCTCCTCCCATAGTGATCCGGAATTTCTGGTCATGAGGCAATTATAAAAAGGCGGGCAAAAAATGTTATCAAAGTACCATGTCTTATTACAGCTTGTGTTTCTACAATAAAATCCGAGCATCGAGCTTTTTATTATTTCATGCATATAAACTATAGCGTAAAATAGACCTTTTACTGATACGGCGGCCGTCTTGAATTCTATTGTTTTAAGTGAGAGATTATAGAATGCGCCGAGGCAGCAAATAGTGGAAACGTTATAGACATCACAGCTGTCAGGGTGTCTATTATTGTTTATATAAAGTTGACAACATTATCCAGCGTGAAACACATCTAAAAACCATCAATTCAATTTGCTAATAGATGGAGCATATAGATGGAGAATATGCAATTTTATGATTTCCATATATATATATACAATTCAAGCTTATGAATAAATACAGAAAATATATAGGTACTCACAGGTATTGTAGCCGTTTTTTCGCGATGCTTAAGATCTTAAACTTTTCATATGATTGTCATTTTGCAAGACACGATATGGAATTGTCATATAACAGTTGTTTCGTAGAAATAAATACAATTCTTGATTCGGTTTAAGAGTACTATATACTTGGTTGGGTCAGAATTTCTTCATATGGCTGTACTTACACACACACACACACACACACACACACACACACACACACACACACACACACACACACACACACACACACACATATATATATATAGAGAGAGAGAGTGCAAGCAATTTAACCGTGAAACTTTAGTACAGTAATACTAAATAGCACAATTCCATGCAAAGGCATTGTTTTCTATTGTTTAATTAGCACTATTTTGTACTATAAATGTATACTACAACGTTTCTGCAATCGAGTGTAACCAAAAAAATTCTGTAACTTCAGATATATATGTCTTTTGTTCTCGAGAGACGAAACAATAGAAAAACAAAAGATATATATGTATGTAAAGTTGCAGCATTTTTTGGTTAGGTATATATATTTATACATATAAGCGATATGCCGAAATTCTGATCCAACGAAGTATATAGTATATAACTATATAGGGTGCATTATGGGTACTAGAACCGCGGGATTCAAAGCTAAAGCGTTGGCTGGCCTACCGAGTGTTGTTTATGAACAGCGCTAAAGTCAAGAGGCGGGAATGTGTTCACTTTTTAATACCTCTTCACTACTAGAACAAATGTCATATTGTAAACGGTTTTATTGATGTAAAGTGAAACATTGGAAGTTTTGCAATTGGTTGAGTTTAAAATCAGTTCTGAAGTCGCTCTTTTTGGAAGTTTCGTTTGAGCTGGGCTCAATTCTGAACTCGTTCTTCGCCTATTTATATGTGCCCTTCTAAAACAATCAATCACTCCGAGGACAGCAAAACCTAAACAGTCGATAATACTTATGACAAAAGGAGTACAAAAATTGTTCATGAGCTTCTCTGATAGGATATTTTGCTTTATTCGGATTTCAAAACTTTTACTTGGAAGAGTCTCTTCGTTGTAAAGCTACACTATCTACACTACGCTTTATAATCTACCGTGTTATTGTTATTGAGCGTCACCTCAGTCAAATCTCAGTTGATGAAAAGGCTGAATATAATTTCTAGATAAACGGAGGTTATTCTTACTTAAGAGAGGCATATTCTTCCACTTCTCTTTGCTTTGCAATTTTATGCAAAACAAGTTCATTCACGAGAGTGAAAGTTTGAATATTAATCATCATTGCACTAAAGCCGTTTGTATTAATCAAAATTGCATAAAATAAACAGCGGTTAACCAGCTTGTTTCTGTTTGGAACAAGCGGAGTTTGTTTTGAAAGATAACTTACGCCAGCCAACGCTTTGGTACTTTTAATCTCGCTTTGAGGCATGAAACACTTTCCACTGAGCCTCCTTAAATGAGTGTAATTCTTTAAAACGAAATGCCTCGCCCCTTTCATCCCTCATTAATGATGCATTATCTTGATCATTTGGAATACTATTTCAATTTCAGTCAAGACCAGGGCCACTCTATGCCGCTGCCGTAAGAATAGAAAGCTACGACATCTCGATGGGGATCTTTGGTTTTGGAGAGGTGCCTGCCCGGGTGGACATGGATACAAACAGTCTTGCAGACGTGGCTGGAGTATTTGCTGTTTCCCAAGAACAGGTTAATAACAGGTTATAGATAAACTGAAGTTAACTAAAAGCTCAGTAGTTCAAAAAAATAATAAATTGGTCAAATGAATAGTGATTAATTCAAAGATTGAAACTTAAATGTCTTCAGAGTGTTAACTTCGTTGTAAACATGTTGTAATCATAAGGGAATGAACTACAAATAAAATCACAGGAACTCAAAAAGACGGTAGTTTTTGTGCTTTGAATAATTAGGGAGCATTCACAAATAGTTGTTGGGGGTACTGACGAGAAAGTGGGGAGTCCCCCAAAAAAATGAAGATATAAAAGGGGGTACTGGAAAAAAAGAAAGCTCTGAAGGGGGGTACCCGAAATTAAAAATATAAACCAGGCCACGGAATAACATATTCAATTATACTTCAACAATATCATGAAAACTTAACCTATGAACTCTGATATTTGGATACTAGAATATTTTTAAGTGATGAATAACACTTGTTATTTCTTCTTTGTAATTTTTAAAAATACAAAATCAGTTTTAATCTTATGCTTCGGCACTTTTATACCATCATAAGAAGATAATGATTTGAAATTGATGATGATACATGTGATTGATATAAATTTAAAAAAACAATTAAATGTACACATGAAGTCACAGAAGAAGATAGTGTAACAGCTACTAGATCGGGAAGAAGGATTGTGAGAAGATTCGAGACTGACTGGCTGTACTACTGATTGTGTAGAGCCTGTAGGCAGGCTAACTGATTGTGGTAAAGTAAGAAATTAGAAATGCCTTCATTAGGGTGTTTCTCGCATGAGTAGTGTTCAATTGAATTTTTTCTATAGATATATACACACTAACAGCTATGTTACGGGCTGTACCGTTTTCAAATCAAATGAGAAGCACTCTACTGAAGAAATAGAAAACGCGCGCGCGTGCTGTGTACTGTCATAAAGCACGCGGGGTTGACAGAACACGAGAGAAGTTTTTTATTTCTTTTATAAAATACAAATTACAATAAGAGATAGGAATGACGCAACGGAAAGTGCGCGCGCGTGCAATGTGCTCTCATAAAGCACGCGCTCCAAACCAATCAGAACACGAGATTCATAACAGTTATTTTATAATATGATATGATAAATATTTAATTGACGAAGAGTGAATTTGAGGTCTAAAAGTACCAGGTTTGGGGGACAGGGAGGGTGTCTAAAAACTTTTTTCTATAATAAAGGGGGTCCCTGAAACTTTTATAATGGAAGAAGGTGGGTCCTGCAAATTTTTTTCACAAAATATAATTTCTCATCAGTCCGCCCCCTCCCGCTACAGGTTTTTCTGAATGCTCCCTTAAATCAATAAAAATGCACTTCAAGAGACGAAGGCAGTACATCGATGAGTTGATTTTTACCTCCAATTGGGAGGGGGGGGGGTGTTAATTAAGAAAATGTACATTCCTTTACTCCCCAAAATAAGCCAAGCTTTTCTACAATTTCCTTTACAAGTATTTTTAACTTGTTTTCGATTCTCCGGGTTTGTAAAGAAATTATTGTTTTTTAAAAGAAAGTTTTGAATTCTTGACTCGCGCAGGCAACATTGATATCAATCAAACCAGCTGATCAACGGATTTTGTTTTTATGGCAAACGTTAATTTCGCCACAGTCTTCATTCTCACATGTTATGTACAAGAATGAACCTAATCCTGATACAGTTTCATGAATACAGTTGGATAATTTCAGAGGTTTACTACAAGTTTTGCAGCCACGATCGAGATCTTTCACGAGTACTCCGAGTTCAACAACTCGTCTACCGTCAAGCTGGAAAGTGTCTTGAAATACCGTATCATTAGAGTTATGACCTATAGTATCCTGTAAATCAGTATTTATTTTTGTTCCCAACAAATTTTCACGTCTGTCTCTTTCTTTATCACTGCAAAACCGGCCTTTTACGTCTTTTTAAACTTTGCCGACAAGAAAAGCCGCCATCTTGGAAATTTCTTTGTTATGCGCAGTAGAGCGTACGCAGTGCAAAACAAGGGAATTACCTTAATTATGGTGCTCCGATCGAGCGGGCCTTCGGCCCGAGCGGGAGATCCGCTAAAAAAAACCCTGTAACGTACGTAAAACCTTACTCTATAAATCATGCGTTTCTGAATAAACTCTAGCAGTATATTCAGTTCTCTGCTTTGTTGATCAATATCAAAGACTGCAAGAATGTTGCCTTAAACAATACTTTCTTTACAAACCCTGAGAATTGAAGACAAGGTAAAAAATATTTGTAAAGGAATTTGTAGAAAAGCTTGGCTTATTTTGGGGAGTAAATGAATGTACATTTTCTGAATGAGCAGCCTCCCGAAGTGGAGGTAATAATCAACATTTGATGTGCTTCCTTCGTCTCTTGAAGTGCATTTTTATTAAGAGGAAAATGTTTTCAATAATGAGCAATAATAGCAAAAATCGCCAAAAACTAGCTTTCGTATGAGTTTTGATCCCAATTTTCGTCTTGGGTTAACACTTTTTTAAACAGTTGGAAACTGATATAATATGATAAAATACCTGTTTGAAGCGGTATTTTCAATTGTGAAAGATATTTTGTTGCATTTGTGTTAGAATGTTGCTTTGTCATGCTTTTTTATAGAAAATATATGGGAAATAAGCAAATGAAGGCCTAAACCTCATTTTCGAATAAATTTTTTGCTTTGGGTTAACACTTTGATTCCACTTTCGTCGGTCATCTCCACTTCCAAACCAGTTAAACTTTCTGAATAACAAGATTTTAGCCTTGTACAACAGCCTTTCTTCAAGAAAATAGTTTTTGGCGCTCACTGCTTGAATACTAAAAGAATTCTCTCTTAAGGATGGTGGGTACAGTTGTCAGCGCGCACTTTTACTGCGCACATTACGTAATCCACAGGAACTCCAATGTTTTCAAAAATATCAACAACAACAAAACGAAATAAATGCGTGATCATTGTTGTCATCATTTTTTTTAAATAGCAATTTCTTCATGTGTGTCTATATGGGATAGTTAAATAGTACTGTAAAAATAAAAGTCAAAGTTGTGAAAAGGAGAAAACGACAACCAGATGGTAGATCAGAAATAGAGTACCGGTGAAGCGACAAAAACTAGACGATAAAGATCAAGAGAGAAAAACTTGAAAACGAACACAAAATATTATTGAAGGAGAGCGAATTATTGAGTTAGATTACCTGATGGAGCAGTTAAAAAGTGGGTGTAGTGAATGTAAAGAGGCACTTAAACTTCATGAATTGATCGACGAAAAAAAGTTTGGACTCTTGGTAGTTTGTTTTACATTCAATGCGAATTCGGAGTTTTAAACTGAAATTTCACCTACTATAAACCACTTAGTTTCTTCTATGAAAATCTTCTCAGTTATCCCTACAAGGTTTTCTTATTGCATTCTCTAGGACAATTAGTGACCGTATTTTTGATCCAGTAGTTCTTTCATTAGTCCGCCATGTTTACCATCCCATAATGCAATGCTCAACCACGTCTCTCAGGGGAGGGGTGGAGTAAATTTGTAACCATCGCTGGAAAAACGTATGGCGACCCCAGTTTTTTATTTTCTTGGTATGTTTTGTAAACACTTAAGATAATTTTGAATGTGCTATTTCAAAGATAAAAATAGTTTTGAGTGGTTTTTTTTTTTGATTTTGTGTTTTTGTCCAAAATTGAAATTTTACCTACTTTTGCCCAAAAACAGATAAAAAATGTACTTTCATCTTTGCAACTTCAAATCTTTTTATTAATATGAAAAATATTTATGTTTAAGATTATTTTAGGCAAAATTTCGATGTATTTAAGTAGTATAGTCCTCACCGCACGGGCCGGATTTTCGCGGTGGATTTACTAATTTTTGCGGTGGATTCGAGTATATTTGAGGAGGATTTAATTATGTTCTAATAAGTCACGTATTATGTGTATCATATGCGATGGATTTAATTATTTGTATTAAATCATTACCATAAAACGACGGGGAGAGTACTGTTAGGCAAGTTTGGGCAAGTCTTTTGTTTACCAATCCAATTTATAGAGCGCGGGGATTTTGAATTTTTAACTCCAAAGTTCAACCAACCAAGCAAGCAAGGAAGACCTAAAAATTGATAGCCTGATAGCTAAGTTATTGATAGCCAAGAAACTAAGCTATTGATACCCAGGCTATCGATAGCCTGATAGCTAAGCTATTGATAGCCTGATAGCTAAGCTATTGATAGCCTGATAGCTAAGCTATTGATAGCCTGATAGCAGGAGGAGAGGAGGTAATCTTACATGGACCTCTCATCGACTCTCAATCATAGAAAAAATAAGCAAATATAAAATTATTATATAATCAGTTATTAATTTTGGTATTTCAAATGGTCTTGGCCATGGGCTTCCTGTGTTTTCAATAACTAAATCGGATAGGCTGCCTGTGGAAATACGAATTGGCCATGGGCTTCCTGTGTTTTTCAATAACTAAATCGGATATGGGCTTCCTGTGGATTTGTGCATTCATAAAATTTGATGTCGTGTCTTATTTATCACGTGACAAAAATGATTGAAGGAAAAGAGATATGACAGCATTAATAATCTTGAATGCCAAAGGAATTTTAGAATCATTGTACTATGGTCCAGTATGAAATAGAACGATTGCTGTTTATATAATAAAGAACAAGATAACAGAACTAATGATTTTTCAGCTGATTTTTGCATAATTAGGAAGAACTTAGTAGGTCTTATTGTTTATCGTTTATGAGTCATTAAGTGCATTGTGTTGGATACAATAGTCATCAAATACTCGAAGTATTTCTTGAGTTTCATAAGGGATATCTTTAGAGTTTGTAAGATTTACGCTTGGTTGATTGCTGAACTTTGGTGTTTGCTTTTAAGAGAATTATGGAAGGATGTTATCAAGAATTTGCTCAACACATAAGATTGTTAAAAAAAAACAACATATATTTTCATTAGTCCTTTGAATTCATTGACGGTAGCGTGATATCCTCGAGAGCCTAACTGGAATAATGTAGCCATTGCGTTTCTCAAAAGTAAACTTATTTCCATCAGTTCTTTGAATTCGTTGACGGTAGCATGATATCCTCGAGAGCCTAACTGGAATAACGTAGCCATTGCGTTTCTCAAAAGTAAAATTTTAGGTCTTGCTTGCTTGCTTGGTTGGTTGAACTTTGGAGTTAAAAATTCAAAATCCCCGCGCTCTATAAATTGGATTGGTAAACAAAAGACTTGTCCAAACTTGCCTAACAATACTCTCCCCGTCGTTTTATGGTAATGATTTAATACAAATAATTAAATCCACCGCATATGATACACATAATGCGCGACTTATTAGAACATAATTAAATCCTCCGCAAATATACTCGAATCCACCGCAAAAATTAGTAAATCCACCGCGAAAATCCGGCCCGTGCACTGCGGACTATACTACTTACTTAAGCCAAACACAAGGGATATGTGATTTTTTGAAGTGCTTCAAAATGCGCTCACGTCATCGGGTCTTTAATGACAATTATATCGCTTGGATGCGTGGGGACCCCCCAATTTTTTACATTTTTAGATAGCCCCCTGGGTACTCTAAATAACTGACACTGTTTCATTCAAATAAAAATGGGTCGCGAACTGTACATGTAACCACCATCCTTAATATTAATTATTCAAAGCACAAAAACTTCCATCTTTTTGAGTTCCTTTGATTTTATTTGTAGTTCATTCCCTTAGGAATACAACATGTTTACAACGAAGTTATCACTCTGAAGACAGAGCAGAGCAGATCAGGCATGACGAAGGTTAAACGTGCTGACTTGAAACGGCTCCGCAGTTTTTATCTTATTGGGTCGTTAATCCTCACTTTTTTTACTGAAAGCCAACGCAAGATAACACATGAAACTCAAGTCTTCAGACAAAATGATATTCTGGTACCGAATCCATACTTTCAAGAGTATAAACCAGCACAAGTTGAATTCATCTTGGTATCAATCTCAAACAACAACTCGGCGTTCTGGTATGCCCGACCACGGAGACGATTCTACAAGCAAAGAATTAAGTTCTACAGTAACCACGACGCTAGTTTTCAACTGGAGCTTCGTATACTATCTTGTGGAGACATTCATCCTAACCCTGGCCACGACGACAGAAACAATAATGACAATGTAGACACAAAAAATAAGGTGACAAATCAAACCTCGAAGTTATCAGTATTCTACTCGAATGCCAGGAGTATCGTAAACAAAATCGCAAAATTGCAACTAGAATTAGCCAAAAGCCAAGTTGACATCATAGTCCTTACTGAGACCCATCTAGACGCTTCGATAACGGACGCCGAAGTATTCGGCAACGACTATAGTGTTTATAGAAGAGACCGTCCTGGAAATGCGGGAAGACATGGCGGAGGAGTGTTGATTGCCACGAGAAATTGTATTATAACTTCTTTAAGAGAAGATTTAAATTGTCAATCAGAAATACTCTTTATTGATATAACTACCGGGAACAACAACAAGAAGTTAACCATTGGAGTGTTTTATAGACCACCAAACAGCAATCTCAAACCTTTAGAAGACCTTCAGAATTGTCTCACTAACATTTCAACTACGGATTTATTAATACTTGGTGACTTTAATCTTAGCGAGTTTGACTGGGCTACCAACCAACCTACAAAAACCTCTGAACATCACACTCTTCTCTCAGAAATAATTCATGATAACTTTTTACAACAATCAGTTGATGAACCTACTCGCGAGAAGAATATTTTAGATCTTGTACTAACTACAAATGCTGATTTGATTAAAGACCTCGAAGTCGGAGAACTCTTCTCCGACCACAATTCAATAACTTTCAAAGTGGACACCCATCCTTATCAAAACCGTGTGTCAAAAAAAGAAGTCTACGCATTTAGCAAAGCCGATTGGAATCATCTTAGAGCTCTGTTTAATAAAACACCGTGGGATTGTATTTTGGAAGACGAAGATATAAACACCAATTGGGAAACCTGGAAAGACCTTTACTTTGCAGCAGTCAACGATAGTATACCAAAATACCGTCAAAAAAGGAAAATTAGTGCACCATGGATTACCAAAGATCTAATAAAACTGTGCAGGAAAAAGAAAAACCTCTATAAAAAAGCCAAAAAATCGAACAACGAGGAACAGTGGACTGCGTACCGTAATCTAAACAACTCTTTGAAAAAGCAATGCAATTCAGCAAAATGGAACCATCTGAAAGATCTAGCAAACAAATTAAAATCCGAGAACAATTCAAAGCCATTCTGGAACTACATGAAATCAAAACGAAAAGGTACCAACGACTTAGTGTTGCTGAAAGAAGGAAGTCAAGAAGTGACAAGTGATCAAGACATAGCACAACACATGAATGAATACTTTTCATCTGTATTTACACGAGAACAATGCATCCTTCCAGAATTTGGCTTTGTTGTTACTGAAAAGTTACGCAACGTTCAATGTTCAGCTAATGAAGTGGAAAGTTATCTAAAAGAATTGAACATTCACAAGTCCCCTGGGCCCGATCAAGTACTACCGCGTATCTTGAAAGAATGTGCAAAGGAATTATCCACATCACTGTGCAAGATGTTTAACAAGTCGTTTTATTCTGGTACACTTCCATCGGACTGGAAAATTGCAAATATAACTCCAATCCACAAAAAAGGTCCAAAACACAACAAGGAAAATTACCGTCAAATCTCGTTGACATCTATCATTTGTAAAGTGGCAGAGAAAATAGTACGATCAAGAGTCATAGCCTTCTGGACAGAACATCAACTATTAAACCAAAATCAATTTGGATACTTAAAAGGCAGATCAACGGTAGGCCAACTTCTAAGTAGCTATAATGACTGGTGTTTATCAAGAAATACCTCAAAAGCGACAGATGTTATCTTTTTAGACCTGTCAAAGGCGTTTGACAGCGTTCCACATGAACGCCTACTCTTCAAGCTTAACAGGTATGGCATTGACGATCAATTACTATTGTGGTTCAGGAATTTTCTAACTAATAGAAAACAAAGAGTGCAAATACGTGGATCCTTTTCTGATTGGTCTCCAGTAACATCGGGTGTCCCGCAAGGTTCAATTCTGGGGCCGATCTTGTTTCTGTTATATGTAAATGACATTCCAAATGTAGCCACATCAAGCATCAAATTGTTTGCTGATGATACTAAGATCTATCGACGACTAACCGACGTTGGGGATGTAACAGCTCTACAGTCGGACCTTGCTTCTTTAGAAGACTGGGCGGCGGATTGGCAAGTCAAGTTTAACCCTAAAAAGTGTGAAGCCATGAGGATAACTCATAAGGGTGATAAGAATAGAACACAATATCACATATCCGACACAGCATTAAAGAACGTACATGACTACAAAGACCTTGGAGTTATAATGTCGAGCGATCTAAGTTGGTCCAAACATGTAGAAGCAATTGTACATAAAGCAAATAAAGTCCTTGGTTTAGTTAAACGTACCACGGGTAGTAGAAATAAGGAAATCTTTTCCATACTCTATAAATCACTGGTCCGTCCCATTCTGGAATATGCATGCCCAGTTTGGGCACCACACCTAGTAAAGGATATCCATGCAATTGAATCTATACAACGAAGAGCGTCACGCATCGCACTTGGTCAAAAACGACAAGAGATGGCATATGAAGACAGATGTAAGATACTCAAATGGAACTCTTTGCAACTTAGAAGGGAATTCCTCTCTCTAGTTGAGTGCTATAAGATTGTACACAAGATGAACGGTCTAGATTTCAGTGACTATTTTGAACTTTGTAAAAGTACGAAAACGAGAGCTAATCACCAATTCAAAATACAGACCAAATCTGCTAGAGTAAATTGTTACAAATATTCTTTTTTTGTGCGAATAATCAAATCTTGGAATGATCTTCCTAATAACGTAGTAAATCATACAGATGAACCCAACGTAAATAAATTTAAAACAAGACTTAAGAAACACATGAACATTTTTTGAAGTTAGTATTGTACATATATATATATATATATATATATATATATATATATTATTAGTTCTTAAAATTATTTATTTATTTTAAATTAGGGGACTTATATAGGGCTAACCTCAATGTCTTCCTTTTCAAAATATGTAATCTGCATTTTTTTGAATAAAGTATTATTAAGACATTTAAGTTTCAATCTTTGAATTAATCACTATTCACTTGACCAATTTATGGTTTTTTTGAACTACTGAACTTTTAGTTAACTTCAGTTTATCTATAACCTGTTATTAAGTTCTTGGGAAACAACAAATATTCCCCATGGCAATTCGGCAATAATTATTGTAGCCATATCCAGACGGGCAGGAACCTCTCCAAAGCCAAAGATCCCCCTCATTCGTCCGGCCGTAAATAAAACATTCGCATTTTTCGGCCCTGGTCTTGACTGAAATTGAAACATTATCCCAGATGATCAAGAAAATGCATCCATAATGAGGGATGGAAAGAGCGCAATGCCTTTTGTTTCAAATAATTAAAATCATTTAAGGTCACCTGTGACGGAAGCTTTGGGTATTTGCTGCGAGCGAAGCGAGGAGCAACACTAATTTTGACGGGTATCCCGTTCATACACGAACGAGAGGTACTGGACACGTCAGTTAGAAAAAATCTGGATGCGTTTGCGATAATGGATTTTTACGTTATAAGTTCAGAACCATGCGTACCCAACACACTTGGGCAGCGATCTGTTTTATTACATTATGCACAGATGACCACTGCACAGCCTCATGGTCTTCCTTCGTTCGACCAACGTGGAGTTTGAGCTTCTAATATCCATTTACACGAACAATGCGGTTCTATATATTCGTGGAACTATTCATCAAGGTCATGAACAGTTCAGATACATTTCTCGGGGGAGGCAATATTCATCTATGAGTTTGTCGGCACGTTTATGTGCGCAATTCTGTCCTATTCATAAATGGAGTCGTTCTACTATAGATAACATACTAATCGAAGGTGACAAGATGTATCTAGATGCTTTTGAAAGCTATGCAATCCCAGATCAAGAGCATATATCTCTAAACTATTTGCCTAATACTGTTTGTTCGCCTTTTGTTTTCAATAGCAGTACAGTATCTTCGAGCCAAACGTCTTTGAGGACAACAAATTGTTATACGTTTTGATACTGTTCAGCGTGGTAATATGGATTGTCAAATACGATAAAAGATATTTCAAATGATCCAAAGATTGTTGCATTTTACTAATAAACACTTACTGATTATTAATGTGTAAGTAAAAAGCAATCCAACGGCTCTATAGGTCTATTGTTTCGATGATTTTACGATATCAATATATTTAGCCCATGAAAAATAGAAAAATTAATAGAGCGTTTTCACTCACGTGAGAAGGCAACCATATTGGTGTCCCAAACAATAAAAACTTTCTGCACAGTTTTTGCATAAAAATAGAGTTCAATTCCCGGAGGATAGAAAATGTATTGTTTTGGTACATCATAATGACCGCTGTAACGTCACGTGAAAACGCTCTATAGCGTTATATATATCTACACTCGATTGCAGAAACGTTGTAGTATACATTCATACATTTATACAAATACCTAATGAGATGCATATTGCAAGTTGACTTTTTTAACCCTCAAAACCAATTGATTTATAATCTGTAGGATGTAAAACACGAGAATAAAATATTTTGGCGTTCATTGAATGAAACAAATAATAAATAAATCGAGTTTTCTGTTTTGCATATCATTAAATATACTGAATAAATTAGGTATTTGTATAAACGTATACTACAACCTTTCTGCAATCAAGTGTAAGTATATATATATATTTAATAACAGCTAGCAAAAACAGGTTGGATGTTAATATCAACTTTGTTGCCGAGGTCTTTCAATTGTTTTCTAACCAAATCTGCAGATCCTTTGATCTTTGAAAGGAATCATTGCACGTACGGTCTTTTTTGCATCATCGGAGCTGGACGTGATATGCTTCGGAGATGTTTTATCCAATACGAAGCGATTGATGGTACGGCTAATTAACCTTTCAGGATAGTTAAGCTTAGAGAATGCAGTAGACTGCAAAATGTGTTTTTGCCAAGTTTACGTATCCTGAAAGCTATATAACGAATGTATTTATTCATAAGCTTATCTTTAAAGGTCTAGTGAACCTACTGCGCAGGACTATTCGGAATTTCTGGCCATGTTTACACTAGTACTGATTCTACAAATCCAACCTTACCTTCCACGCCATTCGACAGGAAAACCGAGGCCATGCACAATATCAATATGAAAAGAACTTTCTTGGCCATTCTTTAAGCTTCTTTACTGCAAAGCAGTCCTGAAAATTTCATTTTTTTTTTTGCAGAACTTAATTAGTAAAATTAAATAAGGTGATACGCAGACCAGCATCTGTCTCGTACCTAATGCCGAAGAGGCTTTTGGGGAGGAACGAAACGAGGATAACTGGGCACGAGAATGCTTAGAATCACTAGATCATGTGTAAGTTGAGTTTGTTTGATGTGTTATTTTCTCACTTGCCACGAGGGTTGTTCTCCGATTTTCCTGCCTCCGTAAAGAATTATCAACATTTGAGTTTGAGAGTTGTGTGTTGTAAATATAGAATGTAGTGGTAGTGCGTGTTGAGCGAGTCCACGAAAGAGCCCCGTACGGGGAGTGATGGTTGTAAAATAAAAGTTTTTTTAATTGTTACGCATGGTTGAACATTAACTAGTTTCTAGTCACTTACTTTATCGTTGCCAAATGCGTCGAATAGAAAACAATCGTTTGAAAGCTGAAAAAGTATAACTCTGATATCTGCTACACCGAATTGAAATATGACGACCAATTCGAATAACTTGTTCTGGAATGACTAGCCTCTCATGTGTGAAAACGCTAGCTTTTGTGTGCAGGAAAAAGCGTGAGACAGTAGTGACTAGCCACTAGCACTACTAGCAGTATAAGCCAGTTCATAGTTTAAGAATTGCTTTCAGTGCGCATGCAATTTCATACCAAATTTCTCCACTACTTTTGTTTAAACCTTATTTTGTTTTTAATTAAGCAAAAGAAAGTGAGAAATTTGGTATGAAATCGCATGCGCACTGAAAACTATTCTTAAAGTATGACAATTCAATTACAATTAGATTCAACGCGCAGAGTATTGAAAACAGATGCATTTTTGATAGGTATTTCTGGACCTAATAACATGAGAAGAATGAAGAAAGGTTTTACAAAAGTAGCTGGAAACATACCTTGATAGATAGATGAGTTGTGCTTTTGTGCTTCCAGAAGAATTATGGTCTGATGTGCAATTAAATTCGCTATTTATAGAGCCTGTGATTGACACATGCTTATAAAATAATAATAATAATTATCAAACAGACAGTCCAATAGATGTTTGAATCATTTGTGAACTGTAGGGTTACATCTGAATCTTGGATGATATTTCTAGAAGAGAAGGTGGAAGGGCGTTCTGATCATTGGCGGCACGGCTGAGATAGAAGACCATCCTCATTTTGAATTTCAAATTCAATATGGACTTTGTGAATCCAGCTTACGAATAAAAATAAACATATTTTGTCATGTTACTTGTTTATTCTTTACTCTTGGTAGTTTTGGAAAATGTATCAAAAGTAGAATTGCCACAATCTATCACTGATTCATTTCATAGGGTTTGCATGTGTTTCAAATATTAGTGGTCTTCTTAGAGTTTGAGATGATGCAATTCTTTAAGAGCGACTGTCTGTAAAAATCAAACATACGGCGGAAAGGCTCAAATTTTCGAATTCGCTCTACTTTTGGATTTTAGTAGTGCTTGATGAAGGAAGAAAATCTGTGTGGTTAGTTTTGAAAAATACTTTTTTGTTTACGAGAAATAGGGGAAAATCGGTTTGAGCTCCAGGGACGATTTTCGCTGCCAAAAGATGGCTGAAAATTGCTTACTTTCGCTTGGTCCGTGTATCAAAACTATTAATCCAAATAGCCTTCTAATACTTTCTGCCAAACGTACAACTCTTATTTGCTCAATTAAGAGTAGTTTCATAAAAATCGAACAACTCAGAATTATTTTACACAATAAAAAGCAATGGGCACTGAGTTACAATGCTGGTCAGTGCATCTCGAAAACTGCGAGTTTCCCTATGTGCCATCCTTCCAAATCTTATGAAATTATAGTCAACAACTATTGGGAAACTACTCTTTTGAAAAATGTATTTTTTATTTTGGGAAAATAATTGTGCGCTTTTTGCGAGAGCTTTTATTTTGACTCATTAAATATGCAGAAATCATTGTTTGGCGATTGCGTGACTAAAGACTTCTCGAAATAAATTCCCTTGAAACATCATTGTTTTTCAAATCTAGTCTATACAAATAAAAGAAAACATTAACATACTAACCTTCAACACGAAAAGGTCTTTTCCGTTGCTCCATTCATCGGAGTTATCAAGAAATTAGAATTGGCAACCGTGGCGTTGGCTTGTTTTATGCAACCGATTTCCGACACAATTATTTCCCCAAAATAAAAAATGCATTTTTCAAAAGAGTAGTTTCCCAATAGTTGTTGACTATAATTTCATAAGATTTGGAAGGATGGCACATAGGGAAACTCGCAGTTTTCGAGATGCACTGACCAGCATTGTAACTCAGTGCCCATTGCTTTTTATTGTGTAAAATAATTCTGAGTCGTTCGATTTTTATGAAACTACTCTTAATTGAGCAAATAAGAGTTGTACTTTTGGCAGAAAGTATTAGAAGGCTATTTGGATTAATAGTTTTGATACACGGACCAAGCGAAAGTAAGCAATTTTCAGCCATCTTTTGGCAGCGAAAATCGTCCCTGGAGCTCAAACCGATTTTCCCCTATTTCTCGAAAACAAAAAAGTATTTTTCAAAACTAACCACACAGATTTTCTTCCTTCATCAAGCACTACTAAAATCCAAAAGTAGAGCGAATTCGAAAATTTGAGCCTTTCCGCCGTATGTTTGATTTTTACAGACAGTCGCTCTTAAAATTACTTTCTAGAAGAAAGGGTGGAAGGGCGTTCTGATCCCTGGCGGCATGGCTGGAAAAGTAAAAGATAAACCTTATTTTGCATTTCAAATTCAATATGGACTTGATGAATGAATGAATCCAGCTTACGAATAAAAATAAACATGTTTTGTCATGTTTCTTGTCTATTCTTTACTCTTGGTAGTTTTTGAAAATGTATGCACAGTCCAATAGATGTTTGAATAATTTGTGTACTGTAGGGTAACATCTTGTTTCCCTCTGAATCTTGGATGACATTTTATAGGCCTTTGCATGTGTTTCAAATATTAGTGGTCTTCTTCTTAGAGTTTGAGATGATGCAATTCTTTAATTAGTTTCTAGTAGAGAGTGTGGAAGGGCGTTCTGATCCTTGGCGCAAGGGCGGATTCAGGGGATGTGGGGGGGGGGGGGGTGGGGGGCGGCAAAGGGGGCATGAAGCCCCCCCTTCAGCAGAAAAAAACGATGCTTTTTTATATTGTTTTGAGTTGTGTTGACGTAAGAAACTCAATTAGCCCCCCCTAAAATTGTTTATACCCCCCTAACATTTTGGCTGGATCAGCCCTTGTGGCGGCATAGCTGGGATAGAAGACCATCCTCATTTGGCATTTAGAATTCATATGGACTTTGTGAATCCAGTTTACGAATAAAAATAAGCATGTTTTGTTATGTTTCTTGTTTATTCTTTACTGCTGGTAGTTTTGGAAAATGTATGCACAGTCCAATAGATGTTTGAATAATTTGTGTACTGTAGGGTTACATCTTGTTTCCCTCTGAATCTTGGATGACATTTCATAGGCCTTTGCATGTATTTCAAATATTAGTGGTCTTCTTCCTAGAGTTTGAGATGATGCAATTCTTTAATTGGTTTCTAGAAGAGAGGGTGGAAGGGCTGGGATATATAGAAGACCATCTTCATTTTGCATTTCAAATTCAATATGGACTTTGTGAATCCAGCTTGCTACAATCTTTTACAGGGAGCCCACTGTCATCGGTAGAAAAAAGTGTTTAAAATAAAACTTATCATGCGTTTCATTAATCTGTGTCACGCGGTTTTAGAAAACGAACGAGCGTTTTGTTGCTTGCACGGCGCAATTACTTTTGTGTTCCGTTGTATTGGATTATTGATCAAGCCTCAATGTACGATCAATCGAACCCTCGAATAAAATTGCTTTAAAAAATCATGAAATCGGTCTCTTAAAGCTTAAACCTAAAACTCGTAATGATTGAAAAGATTGTTTTAACAATCTGTGTGGACAGAAGAAATCAACATGTGTCTATGTGTTGAAGAAATGAAAAGAAACTAAGAGGCAGTCCGTGTAAGGCTAGGATCGAGCAAAGCTGTAAATGACAGCACGTAGGCATTTTGTCTGCGCATGCGTGCAAATATAAGTTTTAATAGGAAAAACCGCTGAATTGAGCCTGCAGAGGTTGCCCAAGATGGCGGAATATTTTCTGTCTAACAGCGCTTGTTTACTAGTTCTATGTGTCTTTTGGAGATCCCAACTGAGGCAGTTTTTTAATCTGCTTATACACTCGATGTAGCATACACTTAACATATACTTATAAACGTTTTGTAAATTATGGTAATAACATCATACTAGTATAATCGTAATAATAATTGGTAAGGTACTTTCAAATTTGTTTTAAAATTCTAATAAATTTCAAAATCATTTTTAGCTTGGAATATTTCTATAATATATTCATAAATGTAAATGTTAAAAACGTTTTTTTGCCATGAAGGACTTTACTAAATCACTGAAATGGCAATTAGACTATTACACTTGATCCTGTTCCAGTCTAGTTGAATCATATCAATGACAAGGCAGTACAGAAGATGAAAGTCTAATGGAACATTTTTCCCCCATGAAACTATAGGGCTATATAGTCTCCAGCATCATAATCATAGTTATGCGAGAAAAACTCGAGCAAATTCAATGCATTTGTTTTATTCTTCCATGCTATATGAGTTACGAAGACATCCACTTTATATTAACCTTATCATTATTTTTGTATGCACTCAATTGCAAAATAGTTGCTGGGTTCGAAAGGCATAAAGCATTGAAGCTGAGGCCGAAATGGTACTATACATGGAAGTGTGTTAATTAGAAGTATAACAAGTGATACAATATGTGGAATGTTCATAATTTTTTGCACTGCGTGAAAATGTGAAGCCTTTTAACATGTTTTTTTATCGACTTCATGTCTAATATGATAAAATCATGGTATATATAAAAATGTCCTTTTAGTCTCAGCTTCTGTGTTCTATGTTTTGAAACCAGACAATCATCTTGCAATTGAGTGTACATAATATTCAATGTTAAGAAGAATATAAGTTAATAACATCTATATATATATATATATATTTTTTTTTTGGTGATAAGTTGTTATATACATAACAAGCATTCTCTGCTTCTCTTTGTATTCTTGTTGCCTTCCTCTCTTTTTTTTCATATTTTCTTTGCTGTTTCACAATAATAAAACATTAGTAATACCTATATTTATTTACACAAGTACTGTTGAATAGCATTTTGTAGTTGTTTAAAGACATTTGACCGTATCTTTAAGATAAACATTTGCCTGTTTATACTTGAAGCTGTTGTTTTAAAACTCGTGCTATAAAACATCGAGGCAAGAATAAACTTCGGTATTAGTAAACTTAAATCTAACTCGGCATTCCAAAAACATGTTAATAGGTTTATTGTACTGAAAATGTCAGTAAATACAACTTACCAAACGATCTTTGCGCCTTTACGAGCTTCGACTGTAGATCCTGTAGATCGATGAACAACAACTAGCCATAGGAAGCGAGTATTTGGCTCTTTCGCGGCATTTTCTTCTTCCAAGACAACATTACTTTAGTTATAATGCTTCCAACATCTTCCACGCATCATTAACCAACCGTAAAAAGCAATTTTAGCGCAACAGAAAGAAATAAATCCAAGCAAACCTTCGTCGTTTATTCTACTTTAACGGTTTAGTGAAAATGACCGTCAAGCTATTCGAATCTGGTCACGTGTTAAAATACAGAGTTAGCATTGGTCAAGCTTTTTACATAGTATTTACATATTATCAGAGGCCTTCTGGTCGTAATTTACAAACATTTTACATACAATTTACACGGCCCCCTATATGCAATTTATAAGCTTTTTACATAGTATTTACATATTATCAGAGGCCTCCTGGTAGTAATTTACAAACATTTTACATACAACTTTTGAGCACTCTGATGGAAGGTCGTGCTTCTTGTCTTTCTGTCCACGGCAATGCTCAAAAATTTTGAGCACTCTGGTGGAAAAGAATGACCAAGCATTTTAAAATAAAAGGTTTAGAAAGTAAACTTTTATATGGATAAACTATTATTGATGTGACAAATAGACCCTTCCACGGCTTTTTCAACTTTTCCACAACTTTTTCAACTTTTACATGAGCTGGTTAAGATTCCACCGGAATATTCTGGAAAAACAACCTCAATTATCAATTTACTGGTTTAACTAGCTTAAAATATTAAAACGTGCACTACAATGATATGAAAAGATGAACATTTATTGAGTAAATCACAAAAAGCAGGAGTAAATTGAAAAGTGTAAATAAAACACACAAATGCTAAGGCAAATCTCCAGGTTAAATAGTAAACTAAGCAATAGTAAGCTAAATTAAACTAAAAAACGTTTCTCACAAGAACTGGTAGATTTCCGAAGTGCAGCACTACTGCCCAACTAAATTCTTTTATTCAAAAAAGGATATCTTTAAAACAATATTCCGTATTTAACCATTTTTGCGAGAAAAACACACCTTTGTTACATTATTATGCATGCATGGTGAACGAAGATCTTCCTTTTCAAATGATTATATTTCACTGGCATTCCATTAAATTTGCTTGATTAAGGCCTTCTTTTGCTTCTGGTAAATGTCACGAATTCAATTTTACGATTAAAGTAGCTTTCAAGTATTGAAAAACGCTGCATTTTGCAGCTGATTTTCAACGATTTAGTCATCACTTACTTTGCAGATGATGCAAGGTCGATCAGAGGTGGATCACAAATTCAAGGAAAACCAGTTTTACTAGGTTTTGTCTGTTAGCCAATCAAAAGCAGCGGCAGGCTCACGAAATCAAACAACTGATAAAAACTGGTTTTTGAGTTGAAGACATTCAAACTAAAAACTGTGCAACTAAGCTTCAAATTTACTACGAGTGATTACTGGAAAGTTTTGGTTCAAAAATCATCATTATCGATAGAAGGAAGTATATATGAAGGAGTTCAAGTGGCAAAGTCATAACAAAAAAACTGGTTTTGTGCTACATTTGCGGATGTAAACAAAGCGAAAATCATTGAGTTTAAAACAAGAAACTTCCAGATGACAACTCAACTTTTATCGGAGAGAGTTTCGGAGGAATTTTATTTCAGGGACATTTCTTTTTTTCAATTTTCATTGCGGTAAAAGTATACGGTCCATGTAAAAACAAGACTCTTCATATAGATAACCAAAAAGCAGTAAAAGTAAGATTATATTTTGCTTACCATTTTTTTAAAACCAGTTTCAAGTCTGTTTTGCAATGTTGATTTGTCCTTCAAAAGTTCGGAAATCTTCAAAATTTGGATTTTAATGACCAGGAATTCAAAGCGTAATTTTCGTAAACTTCTAAATACACAAGTAATTTGTTTGCCTTGAGCATGCTCAAAAATTTTGAGCATTTCCATGGACATACATTGTATTTCTGTCTTAATTTTATGATGCCTTGAGTATGCTCAAAATTTTTGAGCACTCCCATGGACATACATGGTATTTCTGTCTTAATTTTATGATGCCTTGAGTATTCTCAAAAATTTTGAGCACTCCCATGGACATAAATTGTAATTTCTGTCTTAATTTTGTGGTGCCTTGAGTATGCTCAAAAAATTTGAGCCATGTGGTGGTAAAATTTATCATATAATGCCAAATAGCTTGTATAGGAGGATTTATACAGCTTGTTTAGTGATAAAAAAGCATACAGGTGGACGTGAAGGATTAAAAGTGTTAATTTTAAGCCAGTTTTAACATTGCATTTGCAAAAAACACTGAACCGTGTCTTCTCACACTGTTTTGTAATAACCATGGCAAGCGATCACTGAAAAACCATTCATTTTGTTTATCCTTATCCATGCCTTCATCATGTACATATTGTAAACACAGATATTTTGCGTGTTGATTAAAGTAAGGGAGAACCATACTTGTGTATTGCCTATTTATTGAAGTAGCTTCCAAAGTCCCTCTCTTAGGTTTTCAAACCAAAACAATTGAATTTTCGCTGAAGTTTGCTAGTGTTTAAAAAAATTGATAAACAACGAATCGCAGTTCATCCATTGGCGTGTTAGTTTGGCTAATAAAACCATTCTAATTCATTATTTTCTAAAATGGAAAATCCCAAAATACTTTGGAACCGGTTATATGTAATTTACAAGCTTTTTACATAGTATTTACATATTATCAGAGGCCTCCTGGTCGTAATTTACAAAACCTTTTACATACAATTTACAAACCTTGGGACTTCAAAAGCCAATCAATTTTTTTTTTTGATAAATTTACATACTATTGAATGAGTATAGAGTCTGTAAAATGTATGTAAATTAAAGTTTACAAATTATTTACATTACATGAAAATCGATTAAATTTTCCAGTGTTAAATTAACCTACAATCACCGAGTTGGGGTAGGGTCGTGAATAATTATTATTTCACTGTACAAGTACTGTACTTGTTTTCATCTTGCAAGCATATTTGAAAGTGGTTACAATCATAGAAAATTCTCAAACTGGTAAAATTTCCTTTTTTACTCATGTTTCATGGTTAGACTGACTTAATATATAAGAGAAAGAAAAGGCCCAATAAAGTATATATGCACTTGCCGTAAATCCTCTGTTAAGCATCCCCTCTCGAATAGACCCCCCCTTTCTAATAAGTACCCCCCTTTCTAAAGGAAGAAATTTTTAAAGCCAAACCTTCCCAATTAAAGAAACATGTATACTGATTAAATGTGATTTATTAAAGTCTTGATAGTTCACCAACATGTTAAATCAAACTAATTTGGCCCTTATTTTCGGTTGCATGACCTTCCCACTTCAGTTTTTCCCACTCTGCACTCTAGTTCCTTGTGAATTTAACAAATCGAAGTCAGGTTTCTATGGGTCTGTACTGTAATCGAACATGATGAAATGACGAACCTGACAGCTTAGAACCTACTGCATTTGGACTAAATCAATACTTAGACCCCCTCACTAATGAGCCAATAAGCCCCCATCAAACTACCTGAAATGAATAAGCCTACCCCTCCCAGCTTAATTTAATAGAGGATTTACATATGAAGTAAAAGAAATCTTTAGTTTTGTTCATTTCATAACCATGATCATGAACAACCTGTGCTGAAAATTAACAGAACAGTATATAATCAAATTAATTGTATCACCATCCTAATGATGCTGTCATCCCAAGATTAAAAAATATATTTGGTCAGACCATCCAACAACATCCACTCCTTGTAGTTTGAAAAATAATTCATTCCTAGCCACCTTCCTTCTTCTCAGGACTAGCAGACTAGCTTTTCACCATACACCTCTACTTATAGACAGGAACAAAGAAACTATACTGTTATTACATTTTAAAAATCCTATCTATGAATAAAGTTGTAAAAATACACTTTTATGTTCCACCTTATTACAAATGGGTCCAAAATTCACAGTTTATTACAAATGTGCAAGTTTATTACAAATGTGCATTTCTATTACAAATGTGCCTTCTACAATGTTTAAGACTGTCTAGGAATAGTCATGTCTGTGATTACCAATTTTCTCTTTTCCCACCTCCTAATTGCTAGTGAGACAAGATTTTAGACAAAAAAAACACTTGAATTGAAACTCACTTTCGTTACGTAGGAGTGACCAAGATTCTTTTGGCTCACAGCACATGCCACACGGAAATCATTACTCTCACTTGAACCATAATGGCGAATTTTTGGGGCCTTGCTGCCAATGATGTTATTCAAGGACTCGTTTGGTTGGCTAGAACCAAGCGGTGCAAGTTTTTCTGCATTTCTAACAAATGCTTGTATGATTTCTTGCAGGTCTTTTTCAAGGGATTCACCCTGGAGATCGTCTGGAATGCTTGAGTATTTGTAATTAGATGGATCTTGTAAGTAGCCACACCACGAGACATTGCAACTATCATGTTTACCAAATGCATGAGGGATAATTGCATAACTGAAGCATTTTTGAAGGTAGTCAACTGATCTTTGAGACTAGATTGAAAAGGCTGTTTCTAAATGACCGTTTTACATGGTATATGTCAGACCATTTTTCAACCTAAAGATACCAAAAACATTATGAATCTACTTCAATGTGCAAAGTAAATCATAATTAAAATTTGGTCTTAATTGACAAAGATCCTTTCAAAATAAGTGAAAATCAGTGTAAATGTGTTTTAGGTTTTGTAATTGTTGTTTTTCAAGTACAACATTTATTTATTTTTGCATGTGAATCCTGACTGAAATGCTTTCTATTCATTTTGATCAAACAACATGCATTGGGTTATTATATTTAAGAAATAATTACCTTGTGATTAACTGATTCTTTAACTTTCTTGATGGTGGATGAGTCATCATCTCCAACCAAAATGCCTATTTCAGCATTGTGTTTCTCCTAGCATGTTTGCACAAGTTCTGCACACAAATCTGGCTCCATTGCCTTGGATGAACCTAGCCAACTAAGTTTGCAGTCATGTTCTTTTGTTTTTTTGGCATTTCTTTCTGCTGCCTCACAGGTTGCACATCTCTTGGTTCTAGTGCCATATGCTATCACCTTTCCTGTCGTAATGCCAATCATAGAACCAGCCCCTAAAGTGCAAAGGTTATTAAGATATAATTAAATGTTTTAAGGTATTTAGTGCATGTAAATATCATTTCTAATTTACTATAATTAATATCATTTCTAATTTATAATGATTATTTTCTTCATAATAAATTTTATAAATATTACTATTATTATTAACACCATCATCTTCATCACAGGAATTTCATGTATTGTCAATAAGGTGCAAATAAAAGTCATAAGCATTGTTTTTGTCCGTTTTCGCTATTTTTAGGGATAATTATGTTGAATATGCATGATAACTATACCTGTCAAACTATTGTGACCGTTGCCTCTCTTTTGCCAGCCCATGTCATACGATGCCCCAATAGACACATTTCCTGATGCTGTAGCACACGGTCAGTTTGATTCCTCCTCTTCTAAGGCATCTGAGCAGGATGTCTTGGCGATATTTTCAATAGCTGGACCGATCTCTCTTTCTCTAGCTTTCAAAGTACTCTGACCGATTGCTGGGACATTGATCGACGACAAGACGGCATTTACGTGCGTGGGACCTATTCCTGCATGCAACATGCCTAAAAAGTGTAGGATTTATATAATGTGAGGCCACAGACTATATCGGGAATTGTTTACAGGTCCGGAGTCTGGCTAATGCATAATCTAAAGTTAAAAATCTGAAATCTACTAACCTGCAGCGAGTTTAGTGTTTACATCAAAGATAGGTCTGCCGCGCGTAGTCCTAGCTGATCGATGGCTTTTGTTTTTATGGCAAACGTTACTTCGCCACAGTCTTCATTCTCACATGTTATGTACAGGAATGAACCTAATCCTGATACAGTTTCATGAATACAGTTGGATAATTTCAGAGGTTTACTACAAGTTTTGCAGCCACGATCGAGATCTTTCACGAGTACTCCGAGTTCAACAACTCGTCTACCGTCCAGCTGGAAAGTGTCTTGAAATACCGTATCATTAGAGTTATGATCTATAGTATCCTGTAAATCAGTATTTATTTTTGTTCCCAACAAATTTTCACGTCTGTCTCTTTCTTTATCACTGCAAAACCGGCCTTTTACGTCTTTTTTAACTTTGCCGGCAAGAAAAGCAGCCATCTTGGAAATTTCTTTGTTATGCGCAGTAGAGCGTACGCAGTGCAAAACAAGGGAATTACCTTAATTATGGTGCTTCGCTCGAGTGGGCCTTCGGCCCGAGCGGGAGATCCGCTAAAAAAAACCCTGTAACGTACGTAAAACCTTACTCTATAAATCATGCGTTTCTGAATAAACTCTAGAAGTATATTCAGTTCTCTGCTTTGATCAATATCAAAGACTGCAAGAATGTTGCCTTAAACAATACTTTCTTTACAAACCCGGAGAATTGAAGACAAGGTAAAAAATGTTTGTAAAGGAATTTGTAGAAAAGCTTGGCTTATTTTGTGGAATGAATGTACATTTTCTGAGTGAACAGCTGCCCGAATTGGAGGTTATAATCAACATTTGATGTGCTGCCTTCGTCTCTTGAACTCAGCACCATTAAGGCATGACTCTTTTGAGGAAGTGATGGAAAATCAGTTATTTATTCATATCTTTGACAGTTTACTATGAATCTTTCCCAAATTTGGCTCGTAGTAGTAATTCTTCAAGGCAAGCAATTACCGCATATTTGCTACCATGGAAACCAGGTCACGTGACCACAAGGCCGCCATCTTGGATTTAAAAAAAAAATCGTTTCTAATCGTACTGAAACTACTTCAAAAGTCCTGAAAATCCATATTCCTTTTGATATTTGCAATACCTATATGGATCTAATTGGATATCTTGGAAATTATATTAAGTTTAATTTTTAGAATATTTTTAATTTTTTGGAAAAAATAGAAAATATTCCAAAAATTAAACTTAAAATAATTTCCAAGATATCCAATTAGATCCATATAGGTATTGTAAATATGAATAGTAATCTGCATTCTCATGACCTTCAAAGATGTTTTGGTACGTTTAAAAACGGCTTGTTTAAAAATCCAAGATGGCGGCCTTGTGGTCACGGGACTTAGTTTCCATGGTAACCAAGGCTCTAAGGTTCCTTCTTTTCACAAAAGACATTAACTTGCCAAGTTTGGGGAAGATTCGTAGAAAACTGGCTATGATATAGCTAATCAGTCTTTCATCTGAGAGCCATGCCTTAATGATGCTGAGAAGTGTATTTTTATTAAAAGGAAAATGTTTTCAATAATGAGCAATAATAGCAAAAATCGCCAAAAACTAGACTTTCGTATGTGTTTTGATCCCAATTTTCGTTTTGGGTTAACACTCAAACCTTTTTTAAACAGTTGGAAACTGATATAATATGATAAAATGCCTGTTTGAAGCGGTATTTTCAATTGTGAAAGATATTTTGTTGCATTTGTGTTAGAATGTTGATTTGTCAGGCTTTTTTATAGAAAATATATGGGAAATAAGCAAATGAAGGCCTAAACCTCATTTTCGAATACAATTTTGCTTTGGGTTAACATTTTGATTCCACTTTCATCGGTCATCTCCACTTCCAAACCAGTTAAACTTTCTGAATAACAAGATTTTAGCCTTGTACAACAGCCTTTCTTCAAGAAAATAGTTTTTGGCGCTCACTGCTTAAATACTAAAAGAATTCTCTCTTAATATTAATTATTTAAAGCACAAAAACTTCCATCTCTTTGAGTTCCTGTGATTTTATTTGTAGTTCATTTCCTTATGATTACAACATGTTTACAACGAAGTTATCACTCTGAAGACATTTCAGTTTTAATCTTTGAATTAATCACTATTCATTTGACCAATTTATCGTTTTTTTTTTGAACTACTGAACTTTTAGTTAATTTCAGTTTATCTATAACCTGTTATCAAGTTCTTGGGAAACAACAAATATTCCCCAAGGCAAGTCGGCAAGAACCATTGTAGCCATATCCACCCGGGCAGGAACCTCTCCAAAGCCAAAAATCGCCCTCTCTCATCCGGCCGAGATAAAAACAATCGCATTTATTGGCCCTGATCTTGACTGAAATTGAAACATTATCCCAGATGATCAAGAAAATGCATCAATAATGAGGGATGGAAAGAGCGCAATGCCTTTTGTTTCAATTAATAAAAATCATTTAAAGTCACCTGTGACGGAAGCTTTGGGTATTTGCTGCGAGCGAAGCGAGGAGCAACACTAATTTTGACGGGTATCCTGTTCATACGCGAACGAGAGGTACTGGACACGTCAGTCAGAAAAAATCTGGATGCGTTTGCGATAATGGATTTTTACGTCATCAGTTCAGAAACATGCGCACCCAACACACTTGGGCAGCGGTCTATTTTATTACATTATGCACAGATGACCACTGCACAGCCTCAAGGTCTTCCTTCGTTCGACCAACGTGTTTGAGCTTCTAATGTCCATTTATACGAACAATGCGGTTCTATATATTCGTGGAACTATTCATCATGAACAGTTCGGTTGCATTTCTCGGGGGAGGCAATATTCATCTATGAGTTTGTCGGCACTTTTATGTACGCAATTCTGTCCTATTCATGAATGGAGTCGTTCTACTATAGATGACATACTAATCGAAGGTGACAAGATGTATCTGAATGCTTTTGAAAGCCATGCAATCTCAGATCAAGAGCATATATCTCTAAACTATTTGCCTAATACTGGTTGTTCGCCTTTTGTTTTCGATAGCAGTACAGTATCTTCGAGCCAAACGTCTTTGAGGACAACAAATTGTTATACGTTTTGATACTGTTCAGCGTGGTAATATGGACTGTCAAATACGATAAAAGATATTACAAATGATGCAAAGATTGTTGCATTTAACTAATAAACACTTACTGAATATTAATGTGTACAAGTAAAAAGCAATCCAACGGCTCTAAAGGTCTATTTTTTCGATGATTTTTCGATGATGGGTAATAGACCCGCGGGATTCAAAGCTAGTACCAAAGCGTTGGCTGGCCTACCAAGTGTTGTTTATGAACAGCGCTAAAATCAAAAGGCGGGAATGTGTTCACTTTTTAATATCTCTACACTATTACAAAAAAATGTCATATTGTAAACGGTTTTATTGATTTAAAGTCAAACCTTGGAAGTTTTGCAATTGGTTGAGTTTAAAATCAGTTTTGAAATCGCTCTTCTTGGAAGTTTCGGTTGAGTTGAACTCAATTCTGAACTCGATCTTCGCTTATTTAAACAGGATTCAGAATAACTTCGCATATTTCAAAAGTGGTAAAATCAGTTAAAGATTTTTAATTTCTTGACCATTTTTTGTGGGGGCGGCAAAAAAAATACCAAAGTATTGAAATTGTGCTGCAAGAAATCACTACAAGTCATGGTATCACCGTATACTTGTTTAATTGCTTATCATGTATTAAACCAACTACAGGGCACACTAACCATATATTCTCCCTCAGATGTGATCAGGAATTCCTGACCACTTTTTACAAAACACCATCTCGACTAGCGGCTCTGTATTTTGCCTCAGATGTGATCAGGAATTCCTGACCACTTTTTACATAACACCATCTCGACTAGCGGCTCTGTATTTTGCCTCAGAGATGATCAGGAATTCCTGACCACTTTTTACAGAACACCATCTCGACTAGCGGCTCTGTGTTTTGCCTCAGAGATGATCAGGAATTCCTGACCACTTTTTACAGAACACCATCTCGACTAGCGGCTCTGTGTTTTGCCTCAGAGATGATCAGGAATTCCTGACCACTTTTTACAGAACACCATCTCGACTAGCGGCTCTGTATTTTGCCTGATTCCTTACTACTTTTTAGCAAGGAAAGCCTAGGTTTTTTTAAAGAGATACAGTACTCCGTTTATGATAAAGGTTCTAGCTAAACAATTTTAACCTTGTAATTTCTTATATTCCAGTTTTAATTTTTGGCAGTTCAATGTTGCAATTTGTTCTTATCGTTCAGAGTAAAATCTGTTAGCAGTATACAAGATTTTGGAAGCTCATCCGTCCATGGTTCAGGGGGGAAACCAGACATCCAAGGTTCCTCCACGATCCCTTCCAATAGCACATCTTGAAGTTCTCGTCGGCCATTACCAATGATCGGTGGCTTGCTATTTGCTTGACAGTGTTCTTCAAGTTTGAATTTGTCAACAGAACAGCGACAATGCTCACATTAAATTTGACACCGCTTATTCTATTTTGAAGCCAGGAGTTTTGTGTTTGTTTATGGTTGGTAGATTCGGGACAAAGAGCATTAGGAAAACTTGTCTTAAACTCTTTTTACGATTGGTCTAAACCCTCCTCTACTGGAAAGCTTTGATGGCAAATGCGACAATCTTTTTCCGGATTCTTTTTCTTTTGTTACGTACAACACAGGTTACAATAGTAGCGTCAAAAAATGTTGAAATTCTGCCTCGATTCTGCTATACCATCATTTCAAGTTCCTTGCTTTCAGATAAGAAGAAAAAACTTGATTTGACAAATAACTGCATTTACCTTTAGAGATCTCCTGGTCTTTACTTTTGCCTAATGCATCCACGTCTTGTGGTTTTGTATCTTGTCCTGAGCGAGGTGTGCTAGATGTCGAAATTTTATCATAAGGACCATCCCCAGATGAATGGCGGTTTATTGGCGTTGAGCAGTAGATAGGATCAGTTCGCGTCCTTCCAAAAAGAATAGTTTCGTTTTCAAGTTGATCCTTCTTGGGCGATGAGCAGTCCGTAGAATGCTCGGATATATATTGAAGCTGGGCTTTTAGCATTCGTGGCTGGGGAGAATTCCTCAAAGCTGGAATTAGTCGGAATACCTACTATGTCAAACGAATCATCTCCAAAGCTGCTATCCGTAGGAATATTCTTGAGGCTGGAACAAGACTTCTCAATAGGCGATTCATTAACAAAGCTGCTGTCAGAAGGGATGTAAAAAACTGTATTCTTAGTCACCGTCTTCACTGGCGATCCGGCCTTACTGAAGCTGCTGTCGTTAGGGATGCTTTTATCTTGGTGTAAATTATTCAATGGAGATCAGTAAACGAACTCATTACCAAATCATTACTAGTTTCTATAATTTTTTGTCTTTTCTGAGGCGACGAATGTGCTTTGTCTTCATTCATGGTGATCGAAGACTAAATTTGACGAAACGTTCAGTTACACAAAGAACCGTTGATTGTTATGTTATTTGCAAATCAAAATGCCGCCAAAATTTGCACGTGACAGGACACACACAATGAGTTTTTCAACGTCTTCCTGATAAAGAAGATCTCCAGAAACTGTCAAAAGGGCATAGATGAAAGATGACATACAGCTAGGAATACTAAATGATTTTTTGGCATCATCGTTTGAAAAATATTTTAGTTAATATTTTATACAATAATATATCAAACATGGACAGTTTTTGTTCAGCAGAGGATATCTTTTTGCAGTATGTCGAAATTTACCTTTTTAGTTTGTAAAACCCTTAGTGAAGGTCATGAGTTCATGGTGTGCATTTGATAGAGTCCAGATACATGTCCTGTGGCTATTCTGGACATGCTAATTGCTTATTACTTACATAAAGGTCATTTCTTCGTTCTGGCCTAAAATATATAATCCACGAGTTAGTCTCTCCGTACTCAGTACCGCTTACAGTTGTATTTCAACATGGCTTCATCAGCAGACATTTCGTGCAGAATGAGAGCCCTTACATTTTACATTCAGGTACTAAAGAACAACCTAAGAACTAAAAAGGGCAGTGCTTGGGCAAAATCCTTCACTGTTAAGCTTCTGCTACACAAAAGTCATAAGGTAGGAAAGGTCATTGAATAACTACTTCATAGATTTGGACATCATTCAGTAATTTTATATATTCGATCTTTTTTTTGTTGTCATAGTTTAACTGCTAAAATGGCTACAGGATGCTAGATATAACGCTATGTGAACCTTGGCCAGATGGAAAAGATTTTGCGGCAAAGGCTTCAGCCATCTTAGGGATCGAGGTGCTTGAAAGTGCAATGCCGACAACACCATTAGGAAGCCTAAGCAAAGGACCACAAGCAAAGAGAGTGCGCCGCGAAACTAGGCAAAAAAGCGCTGAACTATCTGTCGAGCCAAGGAATGATCTGCCTGTCTCACCGAGTGCTAATCTCCCTACAGCCCTAGCACATTTATCTGAAGTAGAAACAGCAGATCAGCAGATTCCCGAGCAGTTATCCACTTTCCTTAAATTTGCCATTAAAGTTGACGGTAAGTTCCAAAAAAAAAGGTGCAATATTACGTTACACTAGGACACTGGGTTCTTATACGCTTTTGGTACTTACGACATCTTTTTTTAAAAATGGGGGCGTTATTCATTTTTATTATTTTATTTTTGTGCTTGTCATTGTAGTGACCACCAAAGTGTTAACAAGCTCTTTAACAGCACCGAGAGCGGAATACGAGTTACGTGGCGTTGACCACGTTATTGTGAAGCAGCTGAAAGAGCAGATGCTCAACAACCCTGTTCCTGGCCAAAAGCCGTTAATAGTCGTGGTAAAGGGGCTCCACAGAATAGAAGATTTCGAAGCTGAGAACATTGATTCTTATGAATTGGAGGTCGTTATTGGCGGAAACCATCGGCGCGTGGCTATGGCAGAACTCAACGAGGAGCATCAAGATTTGTACCCACTCAAATCGGTGGATGACATCTTGTTTAGAGGTATGGATTCATTTACTATAAATACATAAATTAATGGCTAAATGTAAGAGTATGATTGACGGTTAAAGTAAAAGATGAGAAAGACTGAGAGAATCATGATAAAGCAATAATGTTTTTCTATTTGTATCTTTTTCGTTGAAGAAATGCTCACCAACGCAGCGATAAAACTGTGATCAGGCACACAATAACATGGACCAGTTCAGTCATGAACTCACGCCTCAAGATAAGGTACGTAAACTAAGTAGTTTAATAGCTTTAATAGTAGTTTAATAGTTTAATAGCGTAGGCTAGTAGGTTAAAACAAATGCTCCGCCAAACAATGTTTGAGTAATGGAATAGTATACGTGATTTGTATGGTGGTTGGTTAACTTCAAAAAGTAGAAATCGCTTAGAAATCTTACAATACGTGAGGCCACGAAAAAAATATCGAGCAGCCAAAAATTCAAATATTCCCGTAAAATATCGAATGGTTCATCCCTTAAGACGACTGAAACCTGAGATGCGCTATTTTTTTTAATGCATTTTCAGGTGAACTACTAAGGATTGCCAAAGAGAAGAAATGGCAACTATTTGTCATAACGAAGAATGCTGGACGCATAGCAACTTTGAAGGCCATATATATTATTACAAATTCTGCAAATACAGAGCCGCTAGTCGAGATGGTGTTTTGTGAAAAATGGTCAGGAATTCCTGATCACATCTGAGGCAAAATACAGAGCCGCTAGTCGAGATGGTGTTTTGTAAAAAGTGGTCAGGAATTCCTGATCACATTTGAGGCAAAATACAGAGCCGCTAGTAGGGCTGGTGTTCTGTAAAAAGTGGTCAGGAATTCCTGATCATCTCTGAGGTATTTTGAAGTCACTGAATTAAACAAGTAATGCATTTACGTGTGTCACGCGTTTTTTGAGCTCAAGTAAGGGGAAGGTATCCTAGAGTATAAATTTGCCGATATAATTATCAAAAATTTCCAATTGGGCAAAACTAGAAACTTCTTTCTTAGGATGTCCCATTACTATTCATTGAGTAAAAGCATTAAAAAGTAAATAAATTGCCTTTTTTTAAACTTTTCAGTAAAAGCAAATGGTATTCAATTCATTTTTGCCGCAAAGTTGGCAAAGTTATTTAAAAATTCTTTGAATTTGACGCCAACACGGGTTTTGAAATATGCGAAGTTATTCTGAATCCTGTTTTTATATGTGCCCTTCTAAAACAGTCAATCATTCCTAGTACAGCAAAACCAAAACAGTCGGTAATACTTATGACAAAAGTGGTGCTAAAATTGTTTAAGAGCTACTCTGCATAGGATATTTTACTTTATTCGTAGACTACCGTGTTATTGTTATTGAGCGTCAACTCAGTCAAATCTCAGTTGATGAACATTCTGAATATAATTTCTAGATAAACGGAGGTTATTCTTACTGAAGAGAGGTATATTTTCTTTCACTTCTCCTCTGATAACTTTGTGATTCTTTCTAGTTACTTTTTCTTTTCTCTCTCTCTCTCTCTCTCTTTTGGCTCAAGCTATTAAAAGCTTTGCAGTTTTATGCAAAACAAGTTCACTCACGAGAGTGAAACTTTGAATAGTAATGATCATTGTACGTAAGCCGTTTGTATTAATCAAAATTGCATCAATAAACAGCGGTTTATATTGAAAATAACGCCGATTGCCGAGTCCTAGGCAGGGTGAAAATTCTTTTTCTGGTTTGAAGAAGCGGAGTTTGTTTTGAAAGGCAACTTATCTTAATCAAAACGCCAGCCAACGCTTGGGTACTTAGCCTTGAATCCCGCGAGTCCATTACCCATAATGCACCCGATATAGTTATGTACTATATACTTGGTTGGATCAGAATTTCTGCATATCGCTGTATATATATATATATATATATATATATACATATATACCTAACCAAAAAAATTCTGTTACTTCCGATATAAATATATATATACATACACACACACTAAATTGCAGAAACGTTGTAGTATACATTTATACATTTATACAAATATCTAATGCGATGCATAATGCAAAGCAACCACGCTTAAAACCAACTCATTTATAATCTGTACGATCAAACAGACAAGGAAAAAAATATTTTGACAGTCAGTGAATGAAACAAACAATAAATAAAGCGATTTGTCTGTTTTGCATATCATTAGATATATTGAGTAAATTAGATATTTGTATAAATGTATACTAAAATCGAGTGTATACACTTATTTCAATAAAGTTAGTCACCAAAAAAGCTAGAAAGCTGAGACCACTGAGGATCATGGGAAACTTTTAATATCAAACAAGTAAAGCCTGTGATACAATTTGCAGCTTGAGGATGCTCAGAATAGGTGAGACTGTAATTGGGTAAAAGATCTAAAATCCATCAACAGTTATCAAAGCTGTTGAAACATGTAAAATGTAACTACCCATAATCCTTGTTGGTCTCAGCTTTGTAGCTTTTCAGGCGACTAACTTTATTGAAATAAATATATATACTCGATTGCAGAAACGTTGTAGTATACATTTATACATTTATACGAATATCTAATGAGATGCATAATGCAGAATAACCATTTTCAACGCTTAAAACCAACTGATTTATAATCTGTACGATCTAATAGACAAGAAAAAAAATATTTTGATAGTCATTGAATGAAACAAACAATAAATAAAGCGATTTTTTTGTTTTCCATATCATTAAGTATACTGAATAAATTAGATATAAGTATAAATGTATACTACAACGTTTCTGCAATCGAGTGTGTGTATATATATATATAACAGTTAAAAAAAACCAGGTTGGATCTTAATATCAACTTTGTTGCCGAGGTCTTTCAATTGTTTTCTAACCAAATCTGCAGATCCTTTGATCTTTGAAAGGAATCATTGCACGTACGGTCTTTTTTGCATCATCGGAGCTGGACGTGATATGCTTCGGAGATGTTTTATCCAATACGAAGCGATTGATGGTACGGCTAATTAACCTTTCAGGATAGTTAAGCTTAGAGAATGCAGTAGACTGCAAAATGTGTTTTTGCCAAGTTTACGTATCCTGAAAGCTATATAACGAATGTATTTATTCATAAGCTTATCTTTAAAGGTCTAGTGAACCTACTGCGCAGGACTATTCGGAATTTCTGGCCATGTTTACACTAGTACTGATTCTACAAATCCAACCTTACCTTCCACGCCATTCGACAGGAAAACCGAGGCCATGCACAATATCAATATGAAAAGAACTTTCTTGGCCATTCTTTAAGCTTCTTTACTGCAAAGCAGTCCTGAAAATTTCATTTTTTTTTTTGCAGAACTTAATTAGTAAAATTAAATAAGGTGATACGCAGACCAGCATCTGTCTCGTACCTAATGCCGAAGAGGCTTTTGGGGAGGAACGAAACGAGGATAACTGGGCACGAGAATGCTTAGAATCACTAGATCATGTGTAAGTTGAGTTTGTTTGATGTGTTATTTTCTCACTTGCCACGAGGGTTGTTCTCCGATTTTCCTGCCTCCGTAAAGAATTATCAACATTTGAGTTTGAGAGTTGTGTGTTGTAAATATAGAATGTAGTGGTAGTGCGTGTTGAACGAGTCCACGAAAGAGCCCCGTACGGGGAGTGATGGTTGTAAAATAAAAGTTTTTTTAATTGTTACGCATGGTTGAACATTAACTAGTTTCTAGTCACTTACTTTATCGTTGCCAAATGCGTCGAATAGAAAACAATCGTTTGAAAGCTGAAAAAGTATAACTCTGATATCTGCTACACCGAATTGAAATATGACGACCAATTCGAATAACTTGTTCTGGAATGACTAGCCTCTCATGTGTGAAAACGCTAGCTTTTGTGTGCAGGAAAAAGCGTGAGACAGTAGTGACTAGCCACTAGCACTACTAGCAGTATAAGCCAGTTCATAGTTTAAGAATTGCTTTCAGTGCGCATGCAATTTCATACCAAATTTCTCCACTACTTTTGTTTAAACCTTATTTTGTTTTTAATTAAGCAAAAGAAAGTGAGAAATTTGGTATGAAATCGCATGCGCACTGAAAACTATTCTTAAAGTATGACAATTCAATTACAATTAGATTCAACGCGCAGAGTATTGAAAACAGATGCATTTTTGATAGGTATTTCTGGACCTAATAACATGAGAAGAATGAAGAAAGGTTTTACAAAAGTAGCTGGAAACATACCTTGATAGATAGATGAGTTGTGCTTTTGTGCTTCCAGAAGAATTATGGTCTGATGTGCAATTAAATTCGCTATTTATAGAGCCTGTGATTGACACATGCTTATAAAATAATAATGATAATTATCAAACAGACAGTCCAATAGATGTTTGAATCATTTGTGAACTGTAGGGTTACATCTGAATCTTGGATGATATTTCTAGAAGAGAAGGTGGAAGGGCGTTCTGATCATTGGCGGCACGGCTGAGATAGAAGACCATCCTCATTTTGAATTTCAAATTCAATATGGACTTTGTGAATCCAGCTTACGAATAAAAATAAACATATTTTGTCATGTTACTTGTTTATTCTTTACTCTTGGTAGTTTTGGAAAATGTATCAAAAGTAGAATTGCCACAATCTATCACTGATTCATTTCATAGGGTTTGCATGTGTTTCAAATATTAGTGGTCTTCTTAGAGTTTGAGATGATGCAATTCTTTAAGAGCGACTGTCTGTAAAAATCAAACATACGGCGGAAAGGCTCAAATTTTCGAATTCGCTCTACTTTTGGATTTTAGTAGTGCTTGATGAAGGAAGAAACGCTGTGTGGTTAGTTTTGAAAAATACTTTTTTGTTTTCGAGAAATAGGGAAAAATCGGTTTGAGCTCCAGGGACGATTTTCGCTGCCAAAAGATGGCTGAAAATTGCTTACTTTCGCTTGGTCCGTGTATCAAAACTATTAATCCAAATAGCCTTCTAATACTTTCTGCCAAACGTACAACTCTTATTTGCTCAATTAAGAGTAGTTTCATAAAAATCGAACGACTCAGAATTATTTTACACAATAAAAAGCAATGGGCACTGAGTTACAATGCTGGTCAGTGCATCTCGAAAACTGCGAGTTTCCCTATGTGCCATCCTTCCAAATCTTATGAAATTATAGTCAACAACTATTGGGAAACTACTCTTTTGAAAAATGTATTTTTTATTTTGGGAAAATAATTGTGCGCTTTTTGCGAGAGCTTTTATTTTGACTCATTAAATATGCAGAAATCATTGTTTGGCGATTGCGTGACTAAAGACTTCTCGAAATAAATTCCCTTGAAACATCATTGTTTTTCAAATCTAGTCTATACAAATAAAAGAAAACATTAACATACTAACCTTCAACACGAAAAGGTCTTTTCCGTTGCTCCATTCATCGGAGTTATCAAGAAATTAGAATTGGCAACCGTGGCGTTGGCTTGTTTTATGCAACCGATTTCCGACACAATTATTTCCCCAAAATAAAAAATGCATTTTTCAAAAGAGTAGTTTCCCAATAGTTGTTGACTATAATTTCATAAGATTTGGAAGGATGGCACATAGGGAAACTCGCAGTTTTCGAGATGCACTGACCAGCATTGTAACTCAGTGCCCATTGCTTTTTATTGTGTAAAATAATTCTGAGTTGTTCGATTTTTATGAAACTACTCTTAATTGAGCAAATAAGAGTTGTACTTTTGGCAGAAAGTATTAGAAGGCTATTTGGATTAATAGTTTTGATACACGGACCAAGCGAAAGTAAGCAATTTTCAGCCATCTTTTGGCAGCGAAAATCGTCCCTGGAGCTCAAACCGATTTTCCCCTATTTCTCGTAAACAAAAAAGTATTTTTCAAAACTAACCACACAGATTTTCTTCCTTCATCAAGCACTACTAAAATCCAAAAGTAGAGCGAATTCGAAAATTTGAGCCTTTCCGCCGTATGTTTGATTTTTACAGACAGTCGCTCTTAAAATTACTTTCTAGAAGAAAGGGTGGAAGGGCGTTCTGATCCCTGGCGGCATGGCTGGAAAAGTAAAAGATAAACCTTATTTTGCATTTCAAATTCAATATGGACTTGATGAATGAATGAATCCAGCTTACGAATAAAAATAAACATGTTTTGTCATGTTTCTTGTCTATTCTTTACTCTTGGTAGTTTTTGAAAATGTATGCAGAGTCCAATAGATGTTTGAATAATTTGTGTACTGTAGGGTAACATCTTGTTTCCCTCTGAATCTTGGATGACATTTTATAGGCCTTTGCATGTGTTTCAAATATTAGTGGTCTTCTTCTTAGAGTTTGAGATGATGCAATTCTTTAATTAGTTTCTAGGAGAGAGTGTGGAAGGGCGTTCTGATCCTTGGCGCAAGGGCGGATTCAGGGGATGTGGGGGGGGGGGTGGGGGGCGGCAAAGGGGGGATGAAGCCCCCCCTTCAGCAGAAAAAAACGATGCTTTTTTATATTGTTTTGAGTTGTGTTGACGTAAGAAACTCAATTAGCCCCCCCTAAAATTGTTTATACCCCCCTAACATTTTGGCTGGATCAGCCCTTGTGGCGGCATAGCTGGGATAGAAGACCATCCTCATTTGGCATTTAGAATTCATATGGACTTTGTGAATCCAGTTTACGAATAAAAATAAGCATGTTTTGTTATGTTTCTTGTTTATTCTTTACTGCTGGTAGTTTTGGAAAATGTATGCACAGTCCAATAGATGTTTGAATAATTTGTGTACTGTAGGGTTACATCTTGTTTCCCTCTGGATCTTGGATGACATTTCATAGGCCTTTGCATGTATTTCAAATATTAGTGGTCTTCTTCCTAGAGTTTGAGATGATGCAATTCTTTAATTAGTTTCTGGGATATGTAGAAGACCATCTTCATTTTGCATTTCAAATTCAATATAGGCTTTGTGAATCCAGTATGCTACAATCTTTTACAGGGAGCCCACTGTCATTGGTAGAAAAAGTGTTTAAATAAAACTTATCATGCGTTTCATTAATCTGTGTCACGCGGTTTTAGAAAACGAACGAGCGTTTTGTTGCTTGCACGGCGCAATTACTTTTGTGTTCCGTTTTATTGGATTATTGTTTAAGCCTCAACGTACGATCAATCGAGCCCTCGAATAAAATTGCTTTAAAAAATCATTGAAATGTCTTTTAAAGCTTAAACCTAAAACTCGTGATGATTGGAAAGATTGTTTTAACAATATGTGTGGACAGAAGAAATCAAAATGGGTCTATGTGTTGAAGAAGTGACAAGAAACTAAGAGGCAGTCCGTGTAAGACTGGGATCGAGCAAAGCTGTAAATGACAGCACGTAGGCATTTTGTCTGCGCATGCGTGCAAATATAAGTTTTAATAGGAAAAACCGCTGAATTGAGCTGCAGAGATTGCCCAAGATGGCGGAATATTTTCTGTCTAACAGCGCTTGTTTACTAGTTCTCTGTGTCTTTTGGAGATTATTTAAAACGCTATCGAATGGATATTTTATTGCCTTATGAAAAAGGTTGTCGCTAAGTCGTTATTTTACTCTTTATTTTAATAAAATCAAATAGAAATTTCAACGTTGGGAACGAGAGATTAGTGTTGAAAGGCGCTAAAATAGATAGAGGTAATGGAGGTAACTCGGTTAATTATTTCTTAGTGACAAGATTGATGGTTTATTCCTAAATTAAATTAACCTACAATCACCGAGTTGGGGTAGAGTCGTGAATAATTATTATTTCACTGTACAAGTACTGTATTTGTTTTCATCTTGCAAGCATATTTGAAAGTGGTTACAATCATAGAAAATTCTCAAACGGGTAAAATTTCCTTTTTTACTCATGTTTCATGGTTAGACTGACTTAATATATAAGAGAAAGAAAAGACCCAATAGAATATATATGCACTTGCCGTAAATCCTCTGTTAAGCATCCCCTCTCGAATAGACCCCCCCTTCCTAATAAGTAACCCCTTTTCTAAAGAAAGAATTTTTTAAAGCCAAACCTTCCCAATTAAAGAAACATGTATACTGATTAAATGTGATTTATTAAAGTCTTGATAGTTCACCAACATGTTAAATCACACTAATTTGGTCCTTATTTTCGGTTGCATGACCTTCCCACTTCAGTTTTGTCCCACTCTGCACTCTAGTTCCTTGTGAATTTAACAAATCGAAGTCAGGTTTCTATGGGTCTGTACTGTAATCGAACATGATGAAATGACGAACTTGACAGCTTAGAACCTACTGCATTTGGACTAAATCAATACTTAGACCCCCTCACTAATGAGCCAATAAGCCCCCATCAAACTACCTGAAATAAATAAGCCTACCCCTCCCAGCTTAATTTAATAGAGGATTTACATATGAAGTAAAAGAAATCTTTAGTTTTGTTCATTTCATAACCATGATCATGAACAACCTGTGCTGAAAATTAACAGAACAGTATATAATCAAATTAATTGTATCACCATCCTAATGATGCTGTCATCCCAAGATTAAAAAATATATTTGGTCAGACCATCCAACAACATCCACTCCTTGTAGTTTGAAAAATAATTCATTCCTATCCACCTTCCTTCTTCTCAGGACTAGCAGACTAGCTTTTCACCATACACCTCTACTTATAGACAGGAACAAAGAAACTATACTGTTATTACATTTAATTATCATTCCCTTTTCCTAATTAGTATGTAAAGAAATTTCTTCCTAAAGATTGGCTTAGGTTCCATTGAGAGGTTGGAATCCTAATAATTATAAGTTTATAACAAATTTCTCTGGAAGTTCACATCATCTGAAAATTCACATCATCTGAAAATTGTTTCAACAATTTTTGAAACCATCTATTACAGACTGTAAGTAGCTAGATTATTAGCTACCATTTTTCTTTCTGAGAAAGTGTTCACAAATAAATTCAGTATAGTTTTACTGTACATTGCTGATCGACTCAATTCAAAACGCCCACTTATTTATTTCATCAAAAACATCAATAAATCACAACACAGAGACCCCAAAGGTGTAAATGTCTAACATAACTTCTCTAGATGCGCAACCTTTCCAGCAATCACATCACATAACCAGGCCCATCTTTACCAGGTATCCCAGCGCACCCTAAGCCCAGGGTCTTGCTATTCGTAAGCTGGATTCATTCATTCATCAAGTCCATATTGAATTTGAAATGCAAATGGTTTGTCTTTTATTATCCCAGCCATGCCGCCAAGGATCAGAACGCCCTTCCACCCTTTCTTCTAGAAACTAATTAAAGAATTGCATCATCTCAAACTCTAAGAAGAAGACCACTAATATTTGAAATGCATGCAAACCCTATGAAATGAATCAGTGATAGATTGTGGCAATTCTACTTTTATTTTATACATTTTCCAAAACTAACGAAAAACAAAAAAAAAAACATAACAAAATACGTTTGTTTTTATTCGTACGTGTCTGAGTTTTAATTGTATGCCAACCATTTAATCAAATAGATAACAATCGATCTTGAGGTGCGAACTAATTTTAGCAGAAATATAGGCACAACAGCTTCAAGAAGAACTCAGTTAAATAAGATATAATTCAGATTGGTTTTGGAATGAAACTATTTCCTATATATTTATATCAAGAAGAACTCAGTTGGATAAGATATAAATCATATTGGTTCTTGAATGAAATGATTTCGTATGTTTCATCGATGAAAGCACTTGATTGTAAACTTCCGGTATATTCACTTTTGATTTAATTGTATAATAAGTAGTTATATTTTTCAATTATTAATTAAAGTCAATCGCACCCTTTTCGTTTTTCCTTGGTTTTTACGACAAGGTAACATGAATATTGGGCCACCATTACAAAATAAAGAGCAATAGATCGATCTGTGGGGTTCCCTGCTAGCAGAGGCTATTTTCCTTTTGCTTTGGTTGAGAGAGAAAAATAGACTCTGCTGATGTAGGACGGTATTTCTGTCGCGCATGCGTGGCGTAACCCTTAGCAAGGCTGTCATGATTTTGACAGCCGTGCTCGTCAAACAATGTCTGGCGCAACGGTGTGTTACATTTGCTCATGCGCACTACATGTAATCGGTTAAAAACCGGTTTTAAAACTGGTTTTGTTCGTCCACGATCATGGACAGTGGTGTATCAAAGGAAACGCTCTACATCGGCAGAGTCTCCTTTCTCCCCGCCTGAATTAAGGGAGAGAAAGAGAAGAGAGACTCTGCTAGCAGGGAATCTGTGTTGAAACTTACAATGAAAATCTCCGCTATGATACAATACAATACAATCTTATTTGGCACCTTATACTAATAGTACATGAGTGTTTGATTCCAAATATGTTATAGGTATATATATATACTATGTATTAGTTAATTTTCTTATTTCATTTTCACGTATCAGCATACATTGATGAATGTATGCCGATATGGCTCTTTGTAAAGACGCTGATTTTGAATTGATTAAGAACATAAAAAGACTGTCAGCGTTCATATTGTTGAAATTAATGCTGGTGGTTTTTTCTATGAACTCTTTTGAGTGGTTTCTATGAGAGTCATATAGTGGACACCAAACTAGAAAGTGTTTTTCGTTTTCTACTCCCGACTTACACACTGGGCAAATCCTTTCATCGTAAATAAGACAAGGCCTCTTATACCTCCCCGTTTCTACTTCAAGCTTATGGTTGCTAATTCTTAATTTTGTAAGCGCCACTCTGTGCTTAATATTGGTGACTTGACTTAAATATTCTTCAAAGTTATAATCCGTTTTGAACTGACGAAAGACTCTGAGTTTATTTTTATGTCTGTCGTCTTTCCTTTCATCATTGTGGAGATTACTCCATAAAATTTGCCTCTCAATGTCATATATTCTTTGGCTTATTACTTTTCCATATTCATACCATCTTGGAGAAAGTTCATTTTGTTTCATCCAAATTATCCCCAATCCGAGTTGTTCTAAAGTAGTTTTAATTTTTATGTTCCAAAAGGCTTTTTTAGTTTCATTTTTTAATATCTTGGTAGACTTCGGCTGAAATTTTTTTTGGGTGTAGTTCCGACTTTATAATTTTATACCAGAATTTAAAGCTTTTACTGCATGCAAGGTTACTAACATTCTTTGTCACCTTGAGGAGCATTTTGCAAAATTTCAAATGAACAAGTTCCATGGGCTCTTGGTCTTTGGTGCTTAATGTTTCGATACCCCATATCTCACTTGCGTATAGAAGTATTGGCGTAACAGGCGAGTCAAACAGTTAATTTGATATTGGATGTGAAAAATTCACCCATTTGTTTTTTCATCTGAAATAGTGCCTTTAATGCAGCTTTTTTAAATTCTTGTTTTGCAAACGTAAAGTTTCCAAAGGTTGTAAAATTTAATCCTAAATATTTATATGATTTAACGTTTTCTAGTTTAAATTTGTTCAAATAGAATTGGAAGTTATTCATTGTCTTCCCTGTATTATTGAAAACCATCACTTTTATCTTTGTTTTATTAACTGTTAAGCCTGATTGTTCACAAAATGCCTCTAGCTTGTCGAGATAGTTCTGAAGCCCTTTAGCAGATTTAGAGAACAGAACCAGGTCATCTGCATATAACAGAGTACTAAACGGTTTGCTATTCAACATTACATCATTGTTGTTACACGAATTTAATGAGTCAGGCAGATCGTGAAGATATAAATTAAATAATGTAGGGCTCAGCATACAGCCTTGTTTAACACCAATATAACAGGAATATGTCGGAGAAATGTGTCCATTTACTTTGATTGCTGATTGATCAGTGGAATACATCGATTGTATCACTCTTAGAAAATTTCCATTTATACCAACATTTTCAAGTTTTACCATTAATTTTATCCTTGGGATGCAGTCAAACGCTTTTTGAAAATCTACAAAGCAGGAAAAAAGGAAATTATTTTTCTTCCGTGGCTTACTTTTAACATATTTATCGATTACAGATTTCAGAATAAAAATACTATCTGTTGTTCCGTGCTTTTTTCTAAACCCACCCTGTTCCTGTTTAATTATATATTATTCGTAGTTAGGTAATCATAGAGCCGTTTGTTAAGTATTGCCGTAAAAACTTTGCCAATTGCAGAAAGGAGTGTTATTCCACGGTAATTTTCAGCTTTCGTTGGATCGTCCTTTTTATGCAATGGAACAATATATCCTAGATTCCATGAAGAGGGAAACTTTCCGTTGTCTAGGATTTTATTGAAAATTACCATTAGGTGTCCTTTTAGTGCTTCCTTTCCCGTTATCAATAGCTCATTTGGAATATTATCAGGGCCGGGAGCTTTATGTTTCTTTAGGTTACTTAGAACTTCATATACTTCTTGGTCTGTAATGGAAAAATCTAATTCCCCTTGACTTTGCGACTGTTCTAAGGTCTCCGTAGTATTTACTGCAGATGTCTGGGAACTATTAAGCGTCTTGAAGTGATTAAATAAGTCCTTTTCGTTTGCTCGACAGGAGTTTGCATTTTTTGCTTTGCCTACATTAAAAAGTTGTTTCAAAGACTTCCAGGTGGATTTCGAATCTTTGAGGCCAAGGTTCATTAATTTTGAATTGAAATATTTGTTTTTCTTACGTCTACACATGCTTCGAAAGGACCTTTTATGGGTATGTAGATTCCTACGAAGTTGTTCATTATTTGGATTCCTACAAATTTGTTTTCCAAGAGATCGAAGATTTTTCTTTTTGTTCTGAATCAAACCACTTTTGTGAATCTGTATTTTCTTTAAATGCTTTAGTTTGTTTAGTTAGGGAACAAAGACCTGCTTCTGTTCCTATGCTTGTTAGGGTTTCAGTAAATGCCTTAACCATTGAGTCTACATTATCTGCGTTTTCTATTGATTCGCGTAGCGTTGCTTGTATTTCTGTAGTGCTTAAAATGTTTTGTAATTTATCGATATTTCCAGTATGCCACTTTAAGCTAGAAATTGCCAAAAATTCCCTATTTTCTTCTCTTTCTTTGTTTCCACTGTTTTTGGGGGAAAGTTGGATTTCTATTCCATAAGAAATATGACAATGATCGGATAGATCTGGCATTAGTGGATTAACCTTCAAAAATCGAGCTTTTTCAAGTAGATTTGTACTCCCGATTACATAGTCAACTAGACTATTTCCGTTGTATCGAAAACAAGTCTTTTTGCCCGTCAAGTCACCAACAACCCTACCATTAAAGATTCGTAAATTGCAAGCCGCTATGTTCTTTGACGAACGTCTACGTGAGGGGGGGGGGGGGGGGAGGGTTCAATTCGTGTACTTAGAATATTATTACGATTGTAGCAAGCTTGACTCACAAAGTCTATTTAACGATAAGACTACGAGGTCGAGTTTTCTATGAGTCAATAGATAGATTAAGCTTAAGCTTCCCGTTTTTCTCTCCCGCACTTCCCGTGTTGTTTGGATTGTTTATAGTTTCTTGGCAGTGACCACGTTTTTTTCGTTACCCTACATTTCACTTAACCTTTTGCAAACCTTCCCGACAAAGACACATATTCTTATTTTTAGCTACTACTTGGAGATCATTGCGTTTCATTTTTTTCACTAATTAAAATAATAATAATAATGGCCAACTGACGTTTCACGTTTGCCGTAAACTGAGAAGCTTAACCTCTCTAATAATAGATAGAATCGACTATTTGACTCATAGAAAACGAGAACGAGTAGTTTTAGCATAAACCTACTAGCTAATGATATAGTATTGAAAACAAAGAATGACACTGAAAACTTTACTGAACAAAACGACGGTCAACCGGCGGCACTGTTTTCATTCATCTTTGCCAACTCGACTCGATGTCTTAACGCGCATATAAGCTTAAACTTGCTTTATTTCTATAGCTTTTTATATCTGTTATGACGCTGAAAACTCTCTTTCCAAGATTTTTTCCCTTTTTTATTAGTTCTTGGGATCGTTTTTCTAATTAATGACTGATAAAATGAACGTGAAATTGTCAAAAATGAAGTAGCAAAGAAAAGTAAAACACCAGGGAGTTCCACTTCAACAGTTATAGAATCGACAGTGACTTCCATAAACATGGACGATCAACAGTATCTTCGAAGAAAGAAAGTGTTTACCAATCGTTCTGACAAGGACAGATTCTGCCCCTTCCACGAGAGCGTGGCGTACATTGACAACGATACGTGCGTCGGCCTCTTCGTGGTTGCACTGAACCCATTGCATTTTCAGATCCATGGGATACTACAGATGCTCCTTAAATGCAAACAAGTGCATATAATTACAAATGTATTATATATATAAACCAAAACTAGTTTTGAGTCTTCTTTTGCTCAAGCTAGGCCTCGATTGCGGTTGACCTTAGAGCCGATTCAAAACCATTGTTTGTAGAAGTATACATTCAGTACAAAAGAGTTAATTACATGCTATTGAGTCTGATCTTGAGCAATAAAGAACTAGAAAGTGGTCAATCACTGTTCTAAATCAATAGAGCACAGATATGTTGCTAACCTGATGTAATATACACTGCTTTGTCAGGAGGCCACTGGAATTCTGCTACCTTTGACGTCAGTAAAGAAAACAATTCAGATTTGTTGTCCGGGTCACGCAGAAACATCATCCAGTTCTTTGGAAGCTTTGTTTGGCCTGCTACTTTTCTTCTAACTCCTGGACCTCTTTTTCCCCTTGTTGCACCCTTTAAGCTGTCAGGAACGTAGGTATCTCACACAATGTCAACACGTCTCGTTTCTCGGAGCTGCTGCAGAAGATGCGGTAGGAATACCTTCTCTGCGTATTCATCAAAAGTAGAAACCTCAAAAGTAGGCAGGCAGTGGACAATAACTGCACCATCCAAGACTTTGCAATCAAACTGGGGGGTGGGGGGAGGGTCTGTACAACTGAGACTTTGTGGTTGAAGACACTTTAGGAGGTCAGATTTGGAATTTGGCAGGCGAAGGTTTCCAAACTCAGACAACGCGGGTGGAAATGGTTGGACTTTATGGCTTTATGGTTGGACGACTGATGTCGGCTTTGATTGCTGCTTTTAAGTGAGCTAATTGCTATTCTCCTACGTAGCCCCTATTATGGAGGCAGTTTCCTGAGTTTTTTATATGTTTTAAAGTGATAAAAAAGAACATCGCTAATGATTGTTTTATTTCTCTTATTGTTCGTTCGAATCATGCAAATGTTTGTCGAACCACGCAATAGAATATAACGTTGACCCTCATGATTGTCCAAGCGCGTTATAGATTGTCAATGATTATGCTAATAGCACTAATGAATTTTCACTTTTGGGTAAATGATTGTCCATAAATGCAATTGGTTGTCATTTGGTGTCATTGAAGTTGAATTTCGCGCACAAGAAAATACATTCCGCGCATATGAATGTACGAACGCGCTATTGATTGTCCATTGATGCCTATGGATGTACACGCATATTCAATTATCGTTTTTTACAACAACTCACGTAAATAACACATTCTGATTGGCTGAGAGCTATGATCAATAAGAGGACAGACACATGGATGACGTAATGTTTTTGAAACCAAGACTCGCAGGTAGGATTTTATCGTAAGGACTGTGATTTTGCGAATTTATTTTGCTAATAAAAGTCGATAATGGAACCAGAAGAGGAACCAAACTTTGAACTTAATCTTACTGATAGTCTTGCCGACGAATATTTAGTTCTGGAGGCAGAAAAGATAGAGGAAGACGTGAAAAATTCATCCCGCTTTGCAACTTGCGAAGAAAAAGACTTGAATGAGCTTGTGTCAAGTGCTAACGCGAAGGGCACAAAAAGAAACACCAAATGGGTATTAAAACTGTTGCAAGGTAGGTCAGCTCATTTTTTTCAAGCAAATATGTGTTAAAACCTAGCTAATATTGAAAAGGATAAAGAAATCTACAGAGTTAGTTTTGAACAATCTATGATCAATAAGAGGACAGACAATGGAAATCTATGTGCGATTTGTTAAATTGAAAGTTGATCCGCGCTAATGATGTTACTTGTGGTGTTGATGAAAGTACATTACACGATATTGATACAACTATTGGCACAAATGAATATACATTTTCTGTTAATGAACAGCAAAAGGTGTACTATGTATGATAAATAAGACGTACTTTACAGGCAATAACAGGGAATAAGACAGTCCTTTGTTTACCTTTAATTATATAAATCATTTTATTCATTTATTTACAAGAAACTAACTTTGTTCTCTTTAATCACCTTAGTTGTTTTAAACCGCCCTAAAAATACCCAAAATTTCATCATATTTTCTTCTTAAATCGCCTTAAGTTGCTTTAAATTACCGCGACTTAAGGATCCGCGGGGTAGGCCTGTGTAGGCAAATCTCTCCGAGATCTCTTTGGTGGTGTAGCTTGAAGTTCCTTACCGTCTAGTTCCTTGCTTACTGTACTGTGATTATCAGTATTCTGTCTCTTGAGCAGAGATGTTTCTCTGGGTTGATCTTGACCTTTTGATCTGAAGGAATATTCTATAATTTTCAATTCTTCTATCAGTCGTCTTCGTTTCTTTAGCTTTCTAAAGCATGGACGGCAAATGTACTCCGACTTTCTCTCGATAGAAAGGCTTCTTATTTCAAATGAAGCATTAAAGCTTCCCTTACCATTGATTAAAAATTTTTCTTTAGTATTTGTGACGGTTTTAAAGTAAAGATTGCAAAGACGAGATTCCAAAAAACTAAATTCTAAAAAAAAATGCTACGACATGTCAAATTGTTCACGTGTAGTCAAGTCTAACATCACAACATTGCTTAACTTCGCGCGAAGTTTGTTTACAAGCTATTCAACCAATCAGCGTTCGCGTTAGAATAAAACCGATTGATAGCCAATCAGAAATCGCTTCATATATCGTGGCGAATTCGCAGGGGGTCAGAACATGGTTTCTGGCGTTGTTTCACAGACGGACCTAACCGACAAAAAAGTCCGGATGTGACGCAGGCTATTTCATTCAAGAACCAATATGATTTATATCTTATTCAACTGAGTTCTTCTTGATATAAACATAAGAAATAATTACATTCAAGAACCAATATGATTTATATCTTATTCAACTGAGTTCCTCTTGATATAAACATAAGAAATAATTACATTCAAGAACCAATATGATTTATATCTTATTCAACTGAGTTCTTCTTGATATAAACATAAGAAATAATTACATTCAAGAACCAATATGATTTATATCTTATTCAACTGAGTTCTTCTTGATATAAATATAAGAAATAATTGCATTCAAGAACCAATCTGAATTATATCTTATTCAACTGAGTTCTTCTTGAAGCTGTTGTGCCTATATTTCTGCTAATATTAGTTTGCACATCAAGATTGATTGTTATCTATTTGATTAGTTGGTTGGCATAAAATTCAATCTCAGACACGTACGTATAAAAACAAACAAGTTTTGTTATGTTTCTTGTTTATTCTTTACTCTTGTTAGTTTTGGAAAATGTATGTACAGTCCAATAGATGTTATAACATAACTAAGATATAACGCGCGCTCTGATTGGTTCACCACCTATGAAGAAAAAATGTATGGAGAACTCGTATGGAGCACCTGGTGAGGTCAATTTGGTGAAAATTCTGAGAAAATTGCAAGCATTCAGATAAAACTAAAAAGACTACTAACTGGTCTACCTTTCTGTACATTTAAAGGTAAAATATAACTATTGATTTCCTTTCAATTAAACTAACTAAAAAACTCGGCCTTCAACCGACCAGCTCACCACATCGAAATAGAGAAGTCTTGCAGTTGAGAAGTCAATTGGTTCAGTTTTCTTACTCAATCCGCCGCACAGGTCACCACAGCAGTCCAGCTTAACGCCATGATGGTTACTGGAGTCCAAGTAAATCCACTGATGCATTCCTTCGACCCTGTTTTCGAGAAATTTACGGTTCAAAGTTTTCAGATAATTTGTGATGCAGACAAGCGCCAACAAAGATCGCTAAATCGACTTCTCCTCAGTCAAATGAACTGTAAAACTTTCTTGTGAATGAAAACATTTAATAATACAATTAGGAACTGCTTCCCTTGCATGAATTTTTCGGAAAAAGTTTTCAAAATGAAGTTTAAAATGCAATTTGAGCTGTTTTTGCTCCTAACACGAGACTTGACTGATTTCAAATTCAGCTCGTAAAGCTCGTGCTCGCATCTTAGGAGAATCTGTGATTCGATCATAGTGTAATAAACAGTTTGTATCATGTAAAATTGTTCTTTATGTTATAAAAGCAACGGTCAATGCTATAGCAGTGCGTAAATCTATTGATGGTGCACGCGGATAGTTGGGAGAGCACGATGGTAGCTAGAGTTGCCTCAGCTCTTACAACTCTTACGCTACCATCGTGCTCTCCCAACTATCCGCGTACACCACCAATAGATTTACGCGCGCTAAGCATTGACCATTGCTTAATTAGAATTGTTTGTGAACTGTAGGATTGCATCTTGTTTCCCTTTGAATCTTGGATAACATTTCATAGGGTTTGCATGTATTTCAAATAATAGTGGTCTTCTTCTTAGAGTTTGAGATATATTATGCAATTCTTTAATTAGTTTCTAGAAGAAAGGGAGGAAGGGCGTGAATTATTAATTAAAGTCAATGGCATCCCTTTCGTTTTTCCTTGAATACGACAAGGTAACATGAATATTGGGCCGACACTAGAAAATCAAGCCATCGTGTGGCGAACTCGTGGATACTAGTTGCGCTTTTCAGAGATTGTGTTCCCTGTGCCCTTCTTATGCTTGTTGACATTCAAAGGATTCTAGTATTTTGCTCGATTTCACATTTTATATGCTCAGCTTAGCTGGTAAGATGAGTAAACGTCCTTTTATTATCCTTTTAACGCCTACTTTGTTTAGATCTTTGATATTTTGTTGAGTTTGGAAGGAAATTCTCCGATGAAAAGACGTTTTCGATTTCAATGGAGTCAACTGAGTCAAGTATAGAGTAAAATTGAAAGATCTATTTGCTAACGCTTTCTCTGTTTTCAATTCAAAAGTCGGGCTGAATGATTTTTATATTTCTGAAATCATTCGACCTACAAGCTTAAAACTGAATATACGAGATAATTTGCCCGTCTGCCGCTACTACTTATCTTGACCTTCAAGCGCTATGAAACTATTTATTTACACTGTGAACTAAGCGAATATTTTATAGAAATTCGTTTAGAAATGCTAGTTTTAAATTTGTCTTCATTCAAGTCTGTAAAAAAATAATGATTATTTATTGGAGCGATATATGTTGACGATTGTACATAAAGCGTTTCTGTTTACTTAAAATCAAACGAGTAAAAAGGAAAAACAAGAAGAAGTCTTCGAACTTAACGAAGATAACTCTTCCGAAGTGTTTAGATACCCGGCACCCGGGAACTAATTTCAGAATATTAGATACCCGGGAGTTTTAAACACATCTTTGCCCATTTAAAGTATTCTTACAGTAATGATGAAAAAGTAAATTATGCACCGTGAAAAGATGAAAAAACTTACTGACGTTTCGGACGCTAGTCCTTCGTCGGAGTAAGAGAGGAAAGTATTCTTAGTTTATTTAGAATAGTCAAGCACTTCTGTTAACGATAAATACGAGATCACATTTCTATATTCAGACCCCTCACAATAACTCGTTGCTACGCTTCGCATATCCACGAGTTAAAAACGTTTGTGAATGCGTGCATTTCAGCACGTTTTCTAAGAATTTGAAGAGTTTGATTGAGAATGAAATGTTTGTTTCCTCCGAGTGCACGAAAAAGTTTGGAAGTATACTTTTGCCAGACTAAGATACTGTATTACCAAGCACAGTATGAAAGAATAAGCCTTAAGTTTCAAGCATGGACACTAAGTTTGCATAATCTGCATACTATTTAATAGCATGTGCAAACGTTTTTCATTCGTGTCTATTGGGCCATCATAACAAAATAAAGAGCATTAGATCGATCTCTGTGGGAATTTATCAAGAAAAGCTGCGTCATATTCTTAAAACGAACGTCTAGGGTGGATCAATTTATGTAGTCAGTATATAAGCAAGTTAAGCAAGCAAACTTTACTCACAAAGTCCACGTGAACTTGAAATATAAAATTAGAATCTTTCTTCTTTCTATGACAGTTTGCCTTACATGGATTAGAACACCCTTGGGGCGAAGACAACTAAATGACAGCCTTTTAGAATTTTTACGGTAATTTCAATTATTTTTTGTAAAGAACTTTAAATATAATACCGGTTTTCGTAGTGTTATATTTTTATGTGAAAATCATTTGTAAGATGTAAGACCATATCTCTTTTTTGTTCGGCGTTTCGGGGTGCAAACAAATTGTCGGGTTTTTTTTCCGCGGTCCCCCGTTTGTGTCTGTTTGATGATTATTTGTAAGAAGAAGACCATTAATATTATATTTGAAATACATGCAAACCTATAAAATGTCATCCAAGATTCAGAAGGAAACAATATGTAAACCTACTGTTCACAAATAATTCAAACATCTATTGCACTGTCTGTTTGATAATTATCATAATTATTTTATTAGCATGTGTCAATCACAGGCTCTATGAATAGCGAATTTAATTGCACAACAGTCCATAATTCTTTTGGAAGCACGAATTAAAAGCACAACTCATCTATCAAGGTATGTTTCCAGCTTCTTTTGTAACACCTTTCTTCTTTCTTCATGCTTTTAGCCTGAACAACCTTACAAAAATGCATTTGTTTTCAATACTCTGCGTGTTGAATGTAATTGAAATTGGATTGTTAGCGAGCAAATGAACATTTTCGACGTGCGTTTTATTGCAATAAACATTTTCTCGGATAGATTAATAAACTAATTCGGGATTAGAAATTCGGGATAAAATCGCATTCGCACTGAAAAGGATTCTAAAAAGTATGAACTGGCTTATTCTGCTAGTGGTGCTAGTGGCTAGTCACTACTCATGCTTTTCTTTCCTGTACACAAAAGCGTTTTCACACATGAGAGACAAGTCATTCCAGAACAAGTTATTCGAATTGGTCGCCATATTTCATTTCGGTGTAGCAGATATCAGAGTTACATTTTTCAGCTTTCAAACGATTGTTTCGAGTCGACACATTTGGCAACGATAAAGTGAATGATTAGAAACTAGTTGATATTCAACCATTCGTAACAATTCAAAACAACTTGTATTTGTCAACCATGCATCACACCCCGTACGTACGGGGCTTTTCCGTGGGCTTGCTCAACACGTACTACCACTACATTCTATACTTTCAACTTGCAACACACAACTGTTGATCTCAAACTCAAATGTTCATTCTATACGGTGGAAGGAAAATCGGAGAACAGCCCTCGTGGCAAGTGTGAAAATACTCACATCAAACAAACTCAACTTACACATGATCCAGTCCACGCTACTCATGCCATAGAAATCCAGGCGTTGCCGGTCGAGGCTGACATTAGTTCACTGATTTTGATTACGTCTGACTCCTTTTTGATCCAAATCCAACAATAATGGTTAAAGGCAATGTAGTGCAGCTATATATCTTCTTTATTTGTGAATCAATGATTTTAAAATCTCTGTGGCTCAAAGCTTACTTAGGCAGTTGATAGTGTTTCTCAGCATTCTCGTGCCCTGTTATCCTCGTTTCGTTCCTCCCCAAAGCCTCTTCGGCATTTGGTACAAGACAGCTAGATGCTGGTCTGCGTATCACCTTATTTAATTTTGCTAATTAAGAGGCTGTCTCAGTAAAAGTCGTCCACTGAATTTATTTTGAAAAATGAATTTTTCTCAAACTCAGGTTATAGAAAGACTTCATTGAGTTTATCACTGATATGAATTTAGTTTGGCTCAAAAAACTATTTTGGCTGCACTAGGAGCCATTAAAGTTTCGATGGCTTTGGGCCAGTAACGAACCCTGGCTGACCAAAAATATAGCACGTACTCACAGCGCTCTATAAGAATGATTTCGTAGCTTCCAGAAACTTTTTTATGCTAATCTGTAGGCAAACTATTGTAGTTTCACTAGATAAAAGGTTTTATTCAATCCGTTTAGCCGTTAGCAAGAAAACCAGCAGATTGTGAGCCCTACTTGAGACGGTGTCAGCAAAGGCAAAAAATAAGAGCTTGAATTGAAAAAGTGGCACTTGTCTTCAAGCTTTTGCCTGCATAACCGAAGACTTCTATCATTTAGTGATACAAATCAGCAATAACCTGTGTACGTTTTCTTTCTTTTTTTTTTTTTTTGAAAGTTTGTATAACTTAGAGAAGTTTTCGAGTTGAAGTATCTGATCGGTATGGCATCGTACCAGTGCATTTTAAGTAAAATGCAGCTCACCTGCTTCCTATGTCAACCTCTTTCCCTCCCAAGCCATGCTAGAATACTTTCAGATCATAAAAAGTCCATATAGATTCCGTTTGAAGAGAATATTGAGCGTTCTTAACATTGATACACTAGACGAAAGTGTTCCAGCTGTGAGTCACCAAAGGCTCGATATGATGGAATTTCAAGGAGTCGAATTTTCTCTGTTGAGATTGGTCGAGCAGTGCATCTAACAGAGAACGTTTCCCAAAACACTCGAGGATAAATTTCAATGGCAAAAAGTTACGAAGAAAGACTTAAAACCCAAGAATACTACTCGCAAACACTCACTCCTGAACTAATCTAAGCATTTCGTGTTATTGCTGCTTTCCCGGAGGTCCGACCAATTGGGAGAGACTGCTGCTTTAATGTCGCGGGGTCAATAGACTATTTTTTCCCCTTCCATTTTTATTTTTATCCTTCATGTCTTCTTAGTTAGTTAGTTTTTTGTGATTCCTTTCTTTCTTTCTTTCTTTCTTTCTTTCTTTCTTTCTTTCTTTCTTTCTTTCTTTCTTTCAGAGGACTCTAATAAACACTGGAGGTCGTCGTCGTCGTCTATCGACATTCCGACCAAGCCTTTTCGGCGTGCTGCCGTAAGACGCGAGAAAAACCCTTGTATTTGTGTCTTTGTCAACCAGTCTGTGCGGCTAAACTGTCGTTTGTTGGAGGAATTTGTCGACGTTCTCATGTTTATCGCGACCTGTGCTGGGTCAGCCTTCTTGCCTGTTCTCTCTCCAAGCACATCTAGTGCTATAAGATATTTCTTGACTTTCTTCGAGAAGCTAACGTTACCCCGTGCTTTTGGTAAAGCCCATCCGGTCTTAAGCAGAGGACTCTCTTTATTAGCTGTTTCAGAGGCTACTTTGCTTGTAGTCTTTCCTCTATTGGATTCAATAGACGAGAACTTTGCTGCCCAGTCTATTCTTATCTTATTGTACTGACTTATCTTGGTGTGCTTGCCAACATCCAAATGCCACTCAAGTTTTGCAAAGTTCTTGAATGCTTCAACACAACCTGGAACAGAGCATCTTCAAACAGCGACACTTCATTATCTTCTTCGTCATTTTTGATCTTACGTTTCTCAGTTGACTCACAGAAACCCTTGCCTTCCAGAGTTTGGAGCATGGTCGGCCCTTGGTGTTCTACAAAGACTTTATCATAAGGAATCAGCTTTCCACAGCCAATGCCGTAAGATCTCCAAACTCTCACTCCAGTATCTTCATATTGAAAGTTATGATAGCTGCTGAAATGTTCGATTTTCTTCCCATGTTTTCACGGTGTTTCTCGCAAATCCACATATTCTCTACTTGACTTGGTGATAAATCAAATAATCCTGTTCGTTTTAAGATTAGGTCAAACAATCTCAACAACCCAATCATCTGTGACAGGTGACAGGCAATCAGGTGACCTGAAATGCCATTCTTACACTCTGACAAACGGCTAAGCTCAAAATTGCAACAACCACCTTTTCCTCTAGCTTCAAATAAGCATTTGCCTTCCATTTTACCGGCACAATAAAAGCCCAATAAAATATTTTCCAGTGTAACATCGACTAACACAATATTTATTGTGTCAGCGGTTTGCCCAATAGGTCGAACCTCTGCGAAAGCAGCAATAACACGAAATGCTTAGATTCAGGAGTGAGTGTTTGCGTAGTATTCTTGGGTTTTAAGTCCTTCTTCGTAACTATTTGCCATTGAAATTTATCCTCGAGTGTTTTGGGAAACGTTCTCTGTTAGATGCACTGCTCGACCAATCTCAAAAGAGAAAATTCGACTCCTTGAAATTCCATCATATCGAGCCTTTGGTGATTCACAGCTGGAACACTTTCGTCTAGTGTATCAATGTTACGAACGCTCAATATTCTCTTCAAACGGAATCTATATGGACTTTTTATGATCTAAAAGTATTCTAGCATGGCTTGGGAGGGAAAGAGGTTGACATAGGAAGCAGGTGAGCTGTATTTTACTTAAAATGTACTGGTACGATGCCATACCGATCAGATACTTCAACTCGAAAACTTCTCTAAGGTATACAAACAAAAACGGTCATAACTTTCAAAAAAAATTTGTATCACTAAATGATAGAAGTCTTCGGTTATGCAGGCAAAAGCTTGAAGACAAGTGCCACTTTTTCAATTCAAGCTCTTATTTTTTGCCTTTGCTGACACCGTCTCAAGTAGGGCTCACAATCTGCTGGTTTTCTTGCTAACGGCTAAACGGATTGAATAAAACCTTTTATCTAGTGAAACTACAATAGTTTGCCTACAGATTAGCATAAAAAAGTTTCTGGAAGCTACGAAATCATTTTTATAGAGCGCTGTGAATACGTGTTAAATTTTTGGTCAGCAAAGCCATCGAAACTATAATGGCTCCTAGCGCAGCCAAAATAAGTTTTTGAGCCAAACTAAATTCATTTCAGTGATAAACTCAATGAAGTCTTTCTATAACCTGAGTTTAAGAAAAATTCACTTTTCAAAATAAATTCAATGGGCGGCTTTTACTGAGACAGCCTCTTAAGTTCTTCAAAAAAATTGATATTTTCAGGACTGCTTTGCATTAAAGAAGCTTAAAGAATGGCCAAGAAAATTCTGTTGATATTGGTATTGTGCATGGTCTCGGTTTTCCTGTCGAATGGCGTGATAGGTAAGGTTGGATTTGTAGCATCAGTACTACAGTAAACATATGGCCAGAAATTCCGAATGGTCCTGCGCAGTAGGTTCTCTAGACCTTTAAAGATAAGCTTATGAATAAATACATTTGTTATATAGCTTTCAGGATATTTAAGCTTGGAAAACACATTTTGCAGTCTACTGCATTCTCCAAGCTTAACTATCCTGAAAGGTTAGTTAGCCGTACCATCAATCGCTTCGTATTGGATAAAACATCTCCGAAGCATATCACGTCCAGCTCCGATGATGCAAAAACGTCCGTACGTGCAATAATTCCTTTCAAAGATCAAGAATCTGCAGATTTGGTTAGAAAACAATTTAAAAGACCTCGGCAACAAAGTTGATATTAACATCCAACCTATTTTTGTTAACTGTTATATATATATATATATATATACTCGATTGCGGAACCTTGTAGTATACATTTATACAAATATCTACTTTATTCAGTATATTTAATGATATGCAAAACAGAAAAATCGCTTTATTTATTGTTTGTTTCATTCACTGACTGCCAAAATATTTTTTTTCTTGTCTATTTGATCGTATTGGTTATAAATCAGTTGGTTTTAAGCGTTGAAAATGGTCATTTTTCATTATGCATCGCATTAGATATTTGTATAAATGTATAAATGTATACTATCCGACCCGTGCGGTGCGGCCTATACTACTTATAAACGTTATTTCAGAAAGGTTGTAGTACCCATTTATACAAATACCGCAAGAGGGAACTATTCCAAACAAATTTTATTGACTTTTGCGAATTCCCTTTTACAACTTTGTTTCTTTCTTTTTTTTTCTTTTCTTTTTTTTGTCAAAAAGAAGATTTCGATACGAACTTTAAATATTCCGGTTCTTAAAAAAAATCACCATTTGGTTCCTGAGTTATCGATTTTTAAATAAACATTTTTGATGGCATAGTGGTCTTTGTTTTATGGTCTTTGGCTTTCCAGGTTTACTTTCTGTCATATTATAGCCATAATATTTTTTTAGTTCATAATGTGAAGGCATAAAACACTTTCCATCCTCCTTAAATGATTATCATTCTTTAAAACAAAATGCCTCGTTCTTTCATCCCTTATTAAGGATGCATTTTCTTGATCATCTGGAATACTTTTTCAATTTCAGTCAAGACCAGGGCCGCTCCATGCCGTTGTGGTGTACGTTATATGGGTACGAATCTAGGAAAGGTTAAAGGGGATCTTTGGTTTTTTAGAGGTTCCTGCCCGAGTGGATATGGCTACAAAAATTCTTGCAAACTTGGCGTGCAAGTTTGTTGTTTGCCAAAAGCTTAATAACAGGCTATATATAAACTAAAGCTAATCAAAGCTCAGTAGTTAAAAAAAAAAAAAAAAAAAAATTGGTCAAATGAATAGTGATTAATTTAAAGATTGAAACTTAAATGTCTTCAGAGTGTTAACTTCGTTGTAAACATGTTGTAATCATAAGGGAATGGACTAGAAATAAAATCACAGGAACTCAAAGAGATGGTAGTTTTTGTGCTTTGAATAATTAGGAAGCATTCAAAACACCCCCCTCCCCTCCCCCAAAATGAAGATATAAAAGGGGGTACTGGAAAGAAAAAGAAAAGAAAAAAAAAAAAAAAAAAGAAGAGAACAAAAGAAAAGAAAGCTCTGAAGGGGGTACCCGAAATTAAAAAGATAAACCAGGCCACGGAATAACATGTTCAATTATACTTCAACAATATCATGAAAACTTAACCTATGAACTCTGATATTTGGATACTAGAATATTATAAAGTGATGAATAACACTTGTTATTTCTTCTTTGTAATTTTTAAAAATACCAAAACAGTTTTAATCTGAACATGTTTCGGCATTTTCATGCCATCATAAGAAGATAATGATTTGAAATTGATGATGATACATAAGATTGATATAAATTTGGAAAAAAAAACAATTAAAGGGCCCGTCCCGGCAATTTTTTACCCATTTTTGACAATTATTACCGACACTTTATCCCAAGAATAGCAATCTGGAAGCAGAAAAAACTAACTGAAAAGTTTTTTTCCAAGCGATTTTCAATTAAAGAGCAATATTTTCTTTCGTGACTGAAAACAAGCTGAAAATAAGTCACGCACTTGGTGACGTCACACGCGTGTGAGTGGATCCAAAGCGATAAAATTTAGGTACATAATGCTGCAGTAGAATCGGGGAAAGATAAGAAGTATTGCTTAATATCTATGCTTTGAATATATGTTGCGAAAGCGTACAAATAAAACTTGCCCAATACGAAAGTTGTTTGTCTTGTTGGTCATTTTAAGACACAAATTCTTGCTGTTAAGTAGTAGTAAAATGGCGACCTCATTGAACCCTGTAGTAGGTCAGAAGCGTAAACTCAAACCTGGCAAACGTTGTGTTGTCATGTTTTGCGACAAAACCAATGAAGAAGGTGTGAGCTTGCACCAATTTCCGAGGATGCTATCTTATGCCAGAAATGGAATAAGTTCGTTCTGATGAAGCGGGACGGAAAAGGGTGGTCACCAGGAACGGGTCACGTCTGCAGTGATCACTTCTTGCAAAGCGATTATGAGAGTTATGGGGCGAAACTGGCAGGCTTTTCTAGCAAACTTGTTTTAAAAAAAGGAGCTGTTCCGTCGATTCAGCCAAACCCGACCCCCAAGCAACTTCAGAAGGCTCGAAAAATTTCTCTCAGTACGCCATCGCCTGTTACTTCGAAAGACACCGAAGGTACGCCGCGAACTTCAAGAAGGGGAAATGCTCTCACTAAACTTAGCGCCCAGCGGGTAAGTTTCATATAGAAGTAATTTTGTGATTTTGAATAGCCATTCCAATTCCTGTAATAAGTTAAAAATGAAAAAAGTCCTTGAAATTATGATTTTGGTTTTTCGCCCTTGTCGTAGACCATGAAACAGATCGAGTTTACACATGAGAGTAAAAGTCAAAGAGCAGAGAGCGTTGGCAGTGATGATACGCTGCAATCAGCTGATCCTCTCAGCCTGTCAAGCTCTGTGGAATCGGAAAACAAAAGACTATTCCCGTTAACAGCAAACAAGGCCACGCAAAAACGTTTTAGGAGACCTGAAAGAAGAAGTAGGGGTAAGTAATCATAATTGTTACTGAAATGCGTTTCATGACAGAAGCTATCTATAGGCCACTTATAAAATAATGACACTGAATATCTAAATGATTCTGCGTTTCCAGGTGACCAAACATCTATTGAGCAACAGGAGATTGGTGTGCAGTGTAACCTTGCTGATCTTCCCCCGATAGGGTTGCCCATGCCCAGAATCGAGTCTTACGAAACAGATGATGATTTTTCAGAGGACTTGTACTCTCCTCAGTCAACATCGTATTCAGAGGAAGATGTGGATTTTTCAGACAGGGATTGCAAAGATAAAACATTCAAGAAAAAGAAAGGATTGAAAGGGTAAGTTTATACGTAGGGTGTGTCACCAGTACTTTGTATATAGTAAGCTACATCGATAATCTGTTTTGTTTTTTCCCCTATAGCCCTCTACAATACCGTAACGAAAGAAAGTACATAGTATTTGAAAGTGCTCTGCGAGAACTATTCCAATGGTGCCCCGTTTGCAATAGCGCATCCTAAGGAACCATTTCAGATGAGCAAGGCACCTACATAAAGATTGTCCAGCGGTGTAGAGACCCACACTGCAAGCATGAAAAGGTGTGGACAAACCAGAGATTTATACGGACAATGCCTGTAGGAAATCTCCTTTTGTCAGCAGCCATAGTAATGTCAGGTATTTATAGCGCATTGTTACAAATATAAATATTTATAGAGTCTAGAGGCCTCCATTTTTCTCATCGTAACCCAATGTCTCATGTATCCAATTTCTAGGTCTTCCCACAGAAAAAAATCCTCAGGATGTTCCAGTTTTTGAATATTGCCTGTGTGTCGAGGTCTTCATTTTATCGACACAGCACCACATACATTACCCCAACCATAATACAGTGCTGGAAAAATGAACAGGCCATTCTATGTCAGCAAATGTAGGATCGTGGAGACCCCCTTATCCTTACTGGCGATGCAAGGTGCGACTCCCCTGGCCATAGTGCGAAATTTGGGTCTTACACAGTGATTGAGCAAACCATAAATAGAGTTCTTGATTTTCAACTTGTTCAGGTGGGTGGGTGTTGCAAATGGGGTTCAATGAAAATGTTGAAAATGATTCACACATACTTATTACTTACCTTAGAGCAATGAAGTGAAGAACAGTTCTTGGATGGAGGTTGAGGGGCTAAAGAGAAGCGTACAGTATTTGACTACAGTGGACCTCTCAATCGGCACTTTGATAACCGACAGAAGCTCGTCAGTTTCAAAATACATCCGAACAAAATTACAGGACACCAAAGACTTCTATGCCATCTGGCATGTTGCTAAAGGTATTATTTTATCTTACTTTTTAAAGGATAAATGATAGAACACATAACTAAGGGACTTGTAAGAAATTAACAGGGGGGGGGGGGGGGGGGAATGTGGGAGGGTCATAACTTTTTGAGCCAATAAAAAGGGAAGGGCATGAAAAAACTCTGCTTTTTGGACAAATCCAAGGGTAGGGTCACAGAATTTCACCCCTATTGCACCCCTATTCAAAATCTCCACCCCACGCCCCCTTCTAATTTTTGACACATCGGGCAGAATGGCTATTGTTTAATGGACATCATTATCAAACTCCATCTAAACTCAATTATTGACATCATCTCAAAATGAATATTAATGACAAAAAAAAGGGATGAGTGATTGGTCCTTAGTATTCCCTAAAGAGACTGAGCCTCCTTATTAGTATGTTGAAAATCAGCTCCATGAAATTCACACCTGTCAATCACTTTCATAGCAGCCAGATTTGTTTGTTGTTTTTAAACCCAGTGATTAATTACGATTTTTTTGCAATTAAAATCGCCAATACTGAGGGGATTTAATAGCGGGCCGCCAAACTTATGGAAACTTTGATTTTAGGAGTCTGGTCCGAAGTATGATTATTCGTAGATAATGATCAATATCTATTCTTGATCAAGGTTTTCATTATTTTTTATTTCAAACATTTCATTTTACTGAAATAAGCATTAGTCATGACTTTCTTAGTGCTTGTTGGCTCCTAAAAGAGCCGTTTTTATTTTTATTTTAGCTATTCCTCTCTGAACTGAAAGGTCACTCTTCGTATGTGTCGAGCCTTCGTCTTGTTGTTTCCATTGTAAAAAGATGGCGCTTTGCCCAGGTGTAGCTTCACTAAGAGGGTCGTTGTTTGTGAGAGTAAAACTTACTCTACAAGACTTTGACTGTCGAGAGTTTATTGTTTTGATGTGAATAAAACTCATTCGACAAGACTTTGACTTTAAGAGGGTCGTTGTTTGTGAGAGTAAAACTCACTCGACAAGACTTTGACTGTCGAGAGTTTATTGTTTTGATGTGAATAAAACTCATTCGACAAGACTTTGTTTTTAAGAGGACCGTTGTTTGTGAGAGTAAGACTCACTCGACAAGACTTTGACTGTCGAGAGTTTATTGTTTTGATGAGAATAAAACTCATTCGACAAGACTTTGTTTTTAAGAGGACCGTTGTTTGTGAGAGTAAGACTCACTCGACAAGACTTTGACTGTCGAGAGTTTATTGTTTTGATGAGAATAAAACTCATTCGACAAGACTTTGGTTTTAAGAGGGTCGTTGTTTGTAAGAGTAAGACTTACTCTACAAGACTTTGACTGTCGAGAGTTTATTGTTTTGATGTGAATAAAACTCATTCGTCAAGACTTTGACTTTAAGAGGATTGTTTGTGAGAGTAAGACTCTCTCGACAAGACTTTGACTGTCGAGAGTTTATTGTTTTGATGTGAAAAAAACTCATTCGACAAGACTTTGGCTTTAAGAGGATTGTTTGTGAGAGTAAGACTCACTCGACAAGACTTTGGTTTTAAGAGGGTCGTTGTTTGTAAGAGTAAAACTTACTCTACAAGACTTTGACTGTCGAGAGTTTATTGTTTTGATGTGAATAAAACTCATTCGACAAGACTTTGACTTTAAGAGGGTCGTTGTTTGTAAGAGTAAAACTTACTCTACAAGACTTTGACTGTCGAGAGTTTATTGTTTTGATGTGAATAAAACTCATTCGACAAGACTTTGACTTTAAGAGGGTCGTTGTTTGTGAGAGTAAAACTCACTCGACAAGACTTTGACTGTCGAGAGTTTATTGTTTTGATGAGAATAAAACTCATTCGACAAGACTTTGGTTTTAAGAGGGTCGTTGTTTGTGAGAGTAAAATTTATTCTACGAGACTCTGACTGTCGAGAGTTTATTGTTTTGATGGTGGATGGGTATTTTAACCAGCAATCATATGGTTTTATTGAAGCGTCGAGGCACGTAGGACGGATGTGTCGAGCATTCGAGCGAAACGAGAGCGTGGGTGTTTCCAGAGTAACGATCAGATAGGTTTTCTCTAGGGAGATAAGTAGGCGGAGCTAAACCTTGTGCGGGAAATTTGAAATGTGCTCAGCCTTGAATACTAATGTAGCCGAAACTATTTATCTTGCTTGAAGTTTAATTCCCGCTAGCCAGATAGTTATTGATGGTCAGCTGATAAGATGAAGACTGAATTTCATATTCGATTTATCATTTCCCGCTGGTAGTGAGATCATTTAATGTTTGAATGACTATAAAAATGAACGCAAACATTTAAGCATGTCGGGTGTAGATACATAATCGACCAAAATGTACCCAATATTAAAACTTCTTTCCCGTCGTGAGTTTGTAAGAGAAACAAAAAAAATCAATGGATCAAAGTTGATAAATATTTCCTCTTCCGAAACCAGCTGGTAGCAGTTGAAAAAAAAAAAGAAACAGCAGAGTTAGAACCAATATTCGCGGCAGACTTGACGCGTTTTGACTGTTTTCTTTGTAAATTTGCTTCAAAGATTTGAACTTCCCGCGCCGAGCTCGAAACACTGAGGTGTAGTAATTAAATTTGCATAATGATATGTCCAGCCATTCTGCCCGATGAAGTCCCTAAATACAAAATTAATACAGATTATTTAATTGTAGGACTTGCCAAAAAAAATCGATAAGATTGCCAAACAGAAGGACTGTCAAGATGTTGGGGAATGGAAACAGTCCATTAGTAACCATATGTATTGGTGTGCAGCCTCAACACCTGATGGTGATGGAAATCTTATCAAAGCAAAGTGGGAGATCTTACCATTACACATTCATATATATATGTACACAGAGGGGGAAATGCTCTATACCCCGAATGTGGCCATGGACAACTTCGTGGAGAGAGCAATGGTAGACTATGGTTGGACAAAGGTACAAATTGAAAGCATCTTTGTACAGTTGTACATAAATTTATACAGTATCGAAATACCAGGTTTTTTTAAAAATGGCTATGGCAGCAAATACTGTTATTTGAAATCAGATGTAACTTTAAATCACACAGGTTCAACTGCTGCAGTTAATCTAGAGGAACTTCTGCTTAAAAAACGAGTGCTTGATGACGTGAGCAAACTTTCGCCTGTTTATCAGACATCAACTTTGGAGGCAAAACATAGTCTTGATATACAGTTTGTGCCCAAGCACACAGCTTTCTCATACTGGGGAATGCAAACAAAGTATTTCAAGTGGTTTTAAGACCCATTTAGTAATAATAAAAGTAGTGTCTTTCAGGTGTGATGAAATATCCAGTGGCAGAAAAAACATTCTATTGGAGGGGAATGAGAATGTGATTCACCTTGACAACTCATACAAAAAAAATTAAAAAATTCAAATCTATTATTGGCTGAGTTGTAATCCCATTACCCCTTCCCTGAATCTACCTGACTGTCTTATGTGCCCCCCCCCCCCCCCCCACATCTGATGTGGTTTATTTGCCCATTTTGGTTGTTCTATTTCAAGGTTATGTTTGTCAGCACTACATTATAACGAAGCTGCTGACAGAATGCAAGCAGTCAATAAGGAGGGTAGGCTTTGCTATTCTCTTAAATTCCCTAAAGCGAAGAAGGGAAAACGTGCTGTCAGACCACAGAAGACAAGAGCAACATATGGTAAATGAACAAAAAATTAAAATACAATAAATTTATTACAAAGCTCCTGTAGGCAAATTGAAAACATTTCTCATTTACTTTTTTTACTGCTTTAAAAAAGAATACTGCAAAAAGGCCATTAATCTCTTGTTTGATGAATATAGCAAGAGCCCAAAACAGTTACGTCTCTATATGGAAAACCTGAAGAAAAGCACACCTCCCCCACTAACCGCCTCCATTGAAGACAAGCCCGATAAAGAGGAAGCCATTCTGGATTATGTCTCCAGATATTACCGCCGGGAAATAGTTCACTGACTTCCAATTCCTATCATAGCCATTTCAATATGAAATTCAACTAACCAGAAATAATCTCCGAGTGCTGTTTTGGGGATGCAAACCAGGTGCATACTGGTCTACATAACAAAATGTAATTTTGAAATATGTTTTTGATATGCTTGTTCAATATAAAATTGCAACTTTAGTTTCTACCCCTAAAAATCTCTTTGTAATATTATAGTAGTAATTTAGGAAAGTCATGTTCAAAGCTAAGTTTGATTAGATTTTGATCGATGATCTTTATAAACTGTCAAAAGTATTACTACATTCGAATATGCGGTAGCTCATGTGTACCTTTGATGAATAAATTTGTGAATAAAGTTTATCTATATTAGCTACAAAAAGAAACAATTAATAAAATGGTTTTCATTAACCCGTGAAATACACTTTAGCTTATTATACTTTATCACATTGTATTCTATTGTATCTATTTGAATATTAGCACTTTGTCCTCACGGGTTAATGAAAACCACTCTAGTATAATAGTAAATATAATAAGCTTATTCGATATATCAAAAAAATACGTATCAAAGATATTTCATAAATGCAAGTCACAACTATTCATCTGCATATTTAAAACCAGTAAATACAAAATCTTCTTCCAAACCTAGGGGAGGAAAATGAGCTCTAATACACATGACAGCGCATGAAGGGAGAGCAACTCGTATTTCTTTGCCCAGAATGCCCCAACACCAGCGAACCAGTTGCCGGTAGGCAATATGTCGATTCCGCTTATGAAGAGGAACCTCAGCTGCATTACCACTGTAATGCTGCCTGTATTGATACCAAGCCGCTTAAAGAACCCATCGGTTCGTACAAACGGCTAGGAAGCCAGGATGGTAGGTAATACAGGCCGGCTCCTCTTCCAAGCCATCCACTTCGACTGCCTCACGAAGCTTCGCTTTAACTTGGGCGATCTCCTGACAACACTTACACTCTACAGCTCTATCCATTATTTGTCAATTTTCGCAGGTACACCTAATAAGTAAAGACGATCAATTCATGAATTAATCGAGCGAAAGTGAAAGTAAATTTATAAAAAAAGTAATTCTCACCATTCACTGTTTTCAAGTCGCTCCTGCTGATCGTCTTCATTGCTGTTTTAGTTGTTTCCTTCAGCTTCCCGTCGTCTTCGACCCACCGGTTCAAAACGCCATGGTCGAATAACATTTCCCTCCCCCTCATCATCGAGCATTTCAGATCCATCTGAACCGGAACTGCTATAACTTAAACTAGAGCTAACATTGCAAGAATCACTTTCCTCCGTACTAGACATGTTTCGATACAAGCTATTGAAGTAAGAAGGATCAACACTGTAGCTCAACACACGTGTGACGTCGTAAGATCACGTGACTGAAAAACGAAACTTTTTTGCATGGAAGTCGAAAAATTCGACTTTACTACCCCTAAAAAAATAAATAAACAAGCCAATAAAGGCTGAATATGTGTTAAGACACATTTCCACAGCTTGTTTAAAAAATCCGCATTTTTCGCTGAGACTGGCCCTTTAAATGTACACATGAAGTCACAGAAGAAGATAGTGTAACAGCTACTAGATCGGGAAGAAGGATTGTGAGAAGATTCGACACTGACTGGCTTTACTACTGATTGTGTAGAGCCTGTAGGCAGGCTAACTGATTGTGGTAAAGTAAGAAATTAGAAATGTCTAAATTAGGGGGTTTCTCGCATGAGTGTTCAATTGAATTTTTTCTATAGATATATACACACTGACAGCTACGTTACGGGCTATACCGTTTTCAAATCAAATGAGAAGCACTCTACTATGATATACTAAATATTTAATTGATGAAGAGTGAATTTGAGGTCTAGTACCAGGTTTTGGGGACAGTGGGGGTGTCTCATATTATTAAGTTTCTATATTTAGTGGGGTCCTTGAAATTTTTATAATGGAAGAAGGGGATCCTGCCAATTTTTTTCACAAAGGATAATTTCTCATCAGTTCCCATATTTCCCAACACGTTTTTGTGAATGCTCCCTTAAAATTAATAAAAATGTAGTTCAAGAGACGAAGGCAGCACATCAATGTGTTGATTTTTACCTCCAATTCGGGGGGCTGTTCATTAAGAAAATATTCATTCATTTACTCCCCAAAATAAGCCAAGCTTTTATACGATTTCCTTTACAAGTATTTTTAATCTTATCTTCAATTCTCCGGATCTGTGAAGAATTTATTGTTTCTTGAAAGAAAGCTTGTTCTATAATTGTGTGATGAAGAAACACTCTGGAAGCAACAGAAACACTCTGGAAGTAACGAGTCGGAGAGAATAATCAACATTTGATGTGCTGCCTTCGTCTCTTGAAATGCATTTTTATTAAGAGGAAAATTTTTTCAATAATGAGCAATAATGGAAAAAACCGCCAAAAACTAGACTTTCGTATGAGTTTTGATCCCAATTTTCGTTTTGGGTTAACACTCAAAACCTTTTTTAAGCAGTTAGAAACTAATATAATATGATAAAATGCCTGTTTGAAGCGGTATTTTCAATTGCACAAAGATGTTTTGTTGCATTTGTGTTAGAATGTTGCTTTGTTAGGTTTTTTCATAGAAAATATATGGGAAATAAGCAAATGAAGGCCTAAACCTCATTTTCGAATAAAATTTTTGCTTTGGGTTAACACTTTGATTCATCTCCACTTCCAAACCAGTTAAACTTTCTGAATAACAAGATTTTAGCCTTGTACAACAGCCTTTCTTCAAGAAAATAGTTTTTGGCGCTCACTGCTTGAATACGAAAAGAATTCTCTCTTAATATTAATTATTCAAAGCACAAAACTTCTATCTCTTTGAGTTCCTGTGATTTTATTTGTAGTTCATTCCCTTATGATTACAACATGTTTACAACTAAGTTATCACTCTGAAGACATTTCAGTTTTAATCTTTGAATTAATCACTATTTATTTGACCAATTTATCATTTTTTGAACTACTGAGATTTTAGTTAACTACAGTTTATCTATAACCTGTTATTAAGTTCTTGGGAAACAACAAATATCCCCCCAGCCAATTTTGCACACACTTCTGTAGCCATATCCTGACGGGCAGGAACCTCTCCAAAACCAATAATCCCCCTCCCGGCCGCCAGGTTGACAACGGCATGCAGCAGCCCTGGTCTTGACTGAAATTGAAATAGTATTCCAGATGATCAAGAAAATGCATCAATAATGATAGATGGAAGGAGCGCTTTTTTTTCAAATAATTAAAATCATTTAATACCCAAAGCTTCCGTCACAGGCGACCTTTTAAAATGATTTCAATTATTTGAAAAAAAAGCCTCGCTGCGAGCGAAGCGAGGAGCAACACTAATTTTGAAGGGTATCCTGTTCATACACGAACGAGAGGTACTGGACACATCAGGTAGAAAAAATCTGGATGCGTTTGCGATAATGGATTTTTACGTCATCAGTTCCGTAACATGCACACCCAACACACTTGGGCAGCGGTCTATTTTATTACATTATGCACAGATGACCACTGCACAGCCTCAAGGTCTTCCTTCGTTCGACCAACGTGTTTGAGCTTCTAATGTCCATTTATACGAACAATGCGGTTCTATATATTCGTGGAACTATTCATCAAGGTCATGAACAGTTCAGTTACATTTCTCGTTGGAGGCAATATTCATTTATGAGTTTGTCGGCACTTTTATGTGCGCAGTTCTGTCCTATTCATGAATGGAGTCGTTCTACTATAGATAACATACTAATCGAAGGTGACAAGATGTATCTAAATGCTTTTGAAAGCCATGCAACCCCAGATCAATAGCATATATCTCTAAGCTATTTGCCTAACACTGTTTTTTCGCCTTTTGCTTTCGATAGCAGTACAGTATCTTCGAGCCAAACGTCTTTGAGGACAACAAATTGTTATACATTTTGTTACTGTTCAGCGCGGTAATATGGATTGTCAAATACGATAAAAAATACTACAAATGATCCAAAGATTGTTGCATTTTACTAATAAACACTTACTGAATATTAATGTGCACAAGTAAAAATCAATCCAACGGCTCTATAGGTCTATTTTTTCGATGATTTTACGATATCAATATATTTAGCCCATGAAAAATAGAAAAATTAATAAAGCGTTTTCACTCACTTGAGAAGGCAGCCATATTGGTGTCCCAAACAATATAAACTTTCTGCATAGTTTTAGCATAAGAATAGAGTTCAATTCCCGGAGGATAGAAAATGTATTGCTTTGGTACACCACAATGGCCGCTGTGACGTCACGTGAAAACGCTCTATAATTGTGGGCTGTAAAACAACGTAATTTAATGTTTTCTCTCACGAGGGAGATAAATCAATTGAAATTATAAATTTGTCTGTTTTTTTGTTTATGAATTTGTTTTATTCCAATTATAATTTCACTTGTTATTGTATAAACATTCTACTATTGAAGATATGACATAAACTTATATTCTTGCTGTTTATTACTTGTTTCCATGGAAACAAGTTAAAAGAATTTCCTTTTCGAATACTTTACTATATTGACTCTTCCATAACACAATATGAAGGAAAAGGACAAATCAATCCACAGCACTTCACTTTCAATCTGAAATGACTAGTTCTATAAATGTGTACTACGTACTACAACCTTCCTGCAATAAATTATATATAATATTATCAAACTCTCGAATAAATAGTGAGGAAAACACAATAGAAATCATTGTCCGTGGAGGAGGTTGTATACCTGATACAAAATCGTCCTGATTTGCATAAACTTTAACTCCAATTTTCTTAGCCAAATTCAATTTTATCTTTAAAATTATAGTAGAACATAAATGTATACACCTAGACGTTTCATAAGTAATATACAATATGAGTGACCGTGTTATATCAGATATACAATCACTCGTCTTCGGCTCGTGGTTGTATATCTGATACAACACGGCCACTCATATTGTATATATTACATATACACACATATATAATATACACATATATGTAATATATACAGTATGAGTGGTCGTGTTGTATCAGATATACAACCATGAGGCGTAGCCGAGTGATTGTATATCTGATACAACACGGCCACGAATACTGTATATGACTTATCAAACGTCTAGGTTAGTTCAATTGTGTTTCATTAAAATTTTCAAAATTAAAGTGAATCTGGCCAAGAAAATCCAACTTAACGTTTATGCAAATGAGCACAGTTTTGTATCAAATTTACAACACTCTTCACGGTCGTGATTTCTGTTATGTTTTCCTCATGAATTATTAATGAGTTTGATAAATATTACTTAGATAGATAGATAGATAGATAGATAGATAGATAGATACTTTATAAACGTGTCAAGAAAATAACTAGCTGAGGGATAACTCTCTACTAATAGGGGACACCTAAATATATATATATACATATACACACACACATATATATATATATATATATACACACACAGCCATTTGCAAAAATTATGGCCGTTTCAAATAGACATGCAGGTGTATCAAAAGTATATCAGACAGAACGGGATATCTTTCTTGATATTATTTTCAGAAAGCCCTGGTGATAGACAACTCAAAAAAAAAAAAAAAAAAATCAGGGATGATATCCCATAATTTTTGATATGCTTTTGATATACTCGTATATAGATTGGAAGCGGCCATAATTTTTGCAAATGCCTTTATGTATACCTTTCACTTTTGTTTCTTTATATTTCATTATCTTACAAAAGACTGATTTAGCCCGTGGTCCAAGCTTTTCGTCTGAATTTACTGGTTACATCATCCTTTTGTTCTTATGCCCTTTAAATACTAGTTGTTTGGCTATTCATTCTTTACTTTTTATGCTGTATATATCTTTATTTTTTCTGAAGAAGGCCGAACGACCGAAACGTTAAATACATTTTTTTGGAACAGTTAAAAGTTACCTGTTTTCTCTTTTTACTTTTATATACTAGAATATTTCTACGAAGAGAACAGACTGTTGAGTTCTTTGGAATCCTTCTACTGGAAGTTCATCGTTGATCTACCATCTATATTCAAGTTTATACAAGTTTATATATATATATACACACTCGATTGCAGAAACGTTGTAGTATACATTTATACATTTATACCAATACCTAATGAGATGCATATTGCAATTTTACTTTTCTAACCCTCAAAACCAAATGATTTATAATCTGTAGGATGTAAAACACAAGAATAAAATATTTTAACGTTCATTGAATGAAACAAATAATAAATAAAGCGAGTTTTCTGTTTTGCATATCATTAAATATAATGAATAAATTAGGTATTTGTATAAATGTATACTACAACCTTTCTGCAATCAAGTGTGTGTATATATATATATATATATATATATATATATATATATATATATATATATACAGCGATATGCAGAAATTCAGATCCAACCAAGTTTATAGTATATAACTATATCGGGTGCATTATGGGTAATAGACTCGCGGGATTCAAAGCGGGATTCAAAGTACTAAAGCGTTGGCTGGCGTTTTGTTTAAGATAAGTTACCTTTCAAAACAAACTCCGCATGTTCCAACCAGAAAAAGAATTTTCACCCTGCCTAGGACTCAATAGTCGGCGTTATTTTCAATATAAACCGCTGTTTATTTTATACAATTTTGATTAATACAAACGGCTTTAGTGCAATTATGATTAATATTCAAACTTCCACTCTCGTGAGTAAACTTGTTTTGCATAAAATTACGAAGCTTTTAATAGCATGAGCGAAAAGAGAGAGAGAGAGAGAAATAATAGAAAAAGTAACCACAAAGAATCACTAAGTTATCAGAGGAGAAGTGGAAGAATATGCCTCTCTTAAGTAAGAATAATCTCCGTTTATCTAGAAATTATGTTCAGACTGTTCATCAACTGAGATTTGACTTAGTTGACGCTCAACAACAATAACACGGTAGACTACGAATAAAGCAAAATATCCTATCCAGAGTAGCCCATGAACAATTTTTGTACCACTTTTGTCATAATATAGAATATATATATACATATAGACACAGCGATATGCAGAAATTCTGATCCAGCCAAGTATATAGTATATAACTATATCGGGTGCATTATGGGTAATGGACTCGCGGGATTCAAAGTATAGTATCAAAGCGTTGGCTGGCGTTTTGTTTAAAGATAAGTTACCTTTCAAAACAAACTCCGCTTGTTCCAACCAGAAAAAGAATTTTCGCCCTGCCTAGGACTCGACAGTCGGCGTTATTTTCAATATAAACCGCTGTTTATTTTAAGCAATTTTGATTAATACAAACGCTTTAATGCAATGGTGATTAATATTCAAACTTTCACTCTCGTGAGTGAACTTGTTTTGCATAAAAATGCAAAGCTTTTAATAGCTTGAGCAAAAAGAGAGAGAGAGAGAGAGAGAGAGAGAGAGAATAAAAGAAAAAGTAACCACATAGAAACACTAAGTTATCAAAGGAGAAGTGGAAGAATATGCCTCTTAATTAAGAATAACCTCTGTTTATCTAGAAATTGTATTCAGCATGTTCATCGACTGAGATTTGACTGAGTTGATGCTCAATGACAATAACACGGTAGACTACGAATAAAGCAAAATATCCTATCCAGAGTAGCTCATGAACAATTTTTGTGCCACTTGTCATAAGTCATATTACCGACTGTTTTGGTTTTGCTGTCATCGGAGTGATTGATTGTTTTAGAAGGGCACATATAAATAAGCGAAGAACGAGTTCAGAATTGAGCGCAGCTCAACCGAAACTTCCAAGAAGAACGACTTCTGAACTGATTTTTAACTCAACCAATTGCAAAACTTCCAATGTTTCACTTTACATCAATAAAACTAATTACAATATGACATTTATTTCTAGTAGTGTAGAGGTATAAAAAAGTGAGCACATAGTTCCCGCTTCTTGACTTTAGCGCTGTTTATAAACAACACTCGGTACGCCAGCCAACGCTTTGATACTTAGCTTTAAATACCGCGGGTCTATTACCCAAAATGTACCCGATATAGCTATGCACTATATACTTGGTTGGATCAGAATTTCTGCATATCGCTGTATATATATATATATATATATATACATATGCAGAAATTCTGATCCTTTTGTATATACATAAAAGTATATAAAAAGTGTATTGGAAATTATGGAATACCATCTCTGATATTTTTTTCAGAAAGTCCTAGTGATAGGCAACCCGAAAAAAATATCAGCGATGAGATCACATGATTTCTGGATATACTTTTGATATACTTGCATATGTACAAAAGGGTCAGAATTTCTGCATATCGCTGTATATATATATATATATATATATACACTCGATTGCAGAAACGTTGTAGTATACATTTATACAAATATATAATTTATCCAGTATATCTAATTAGATGCATAATACAAAATAACCATTTTCAATGCTTAAAACCAACTGATTTATAATCTGTACGATCTAATGGACAAGAAAAAATATTTTGACAGTCATTGAATGAAACAAACAACGAATAAAGCGATTTTTCTGTTTTGCATATCATTAAATATACTGAATAAATTAGATATTTGTATAAATGTATACTACAACGTTTCTGCAATCGAGTGTATATATATATATACATATATATATAACAGCTAACAAAAACAGGTTGGATGTTAATATAAACTTTGTTGGCTAGGTTTTTCAATTGTTTTCTAACCAAATCTGCAGATCCTTGATCTTTGAAAGGAATTATTGCACGTACGGTCTTTTTTGCATCATCGGAGCTGGACGTGATATGCTTCGGATATGTTTTATCCAATACGAAGCGATTGATGGTACGGCTAATTAACCTTTCATGATAGTTAAGCTTGGAAAATGCAGCAGACTGCAAAATGTGCTCTCCAAGCTTAAGTATCCTGAAAGCTATATAACAAATGTATTTATCCATAAGCTTGTCTTTAAAGGTCTAGTGAACCTACTGCGCAGGACTATTCAGAATTTCTGGCCATATTTACACTAGTTCTGATGCTACAAATCCAACCTTACCTTCCACGCCATTCGACAGGAAAACCGAGGCCATGCACAATACCAATAACAAAAGAACTTTCTTGGCCATTCTTTAAGCTTCTTTACTGCAAAGTAGTCCTGAAAATTTCAATTTTTTTTGCAGAACTTAATCAGTAAAATTAAATAAGGTGATACGCAGACAAGCCTCTGTCTCGTACCAAATGCCGAAGAGGCTTTGGGGAGGAACGAAACGACGATAACTGGGCACGAGAATGCTGAGAATCACAATCAACTGCCTAAGTAAGCTTTGAGCACAAGAGATTTTAAAATCATTGATTTACAAATAAAAGAAGATATATAGTTGCACTACATTGCCTTTAACCATTGTTGTTGGATTTGGATCAAAAAGGAGTCAGACGTAATCAAAATCAGTGAACTAATGTCAGCCTCGACCGGCAACGCCTGGATTTCTATGGCATGGGTAGCGTAGTGGCTTATCGCTCGCCTCTTACCGCGGTGCTCCGGGTTCGAGCCCTGGCTCAGACTGTATCATGTGTGAGTTGAGTTTGTTTGATGTGTTATTTTCTCACTTGCCACGAGGGTTGTTGTTCTCCGAATTTCCTCCCTCCGTAAAGAATCGACATTTGAGTTTGAGAGTTGTGTGTTGTAAATATAGAATGTAGTGGAAATGTGTGTTGAGCGAGCTCCACGGAAGAGCCCCGTACGGGGAGTGATGGTTGCAAAATACAAGTTTTTTGAATTGTTACGCGTGGCTGAACATTAACTAGTTTCTAATCACTTACTTTATCGTTGCCGAATGCGTCGAATCCAAAACAATCGTTTGAAATCTGAAAAAGTGTAACTCTGATATCTGCTACACCGAATTGAAATATGGCGACCAATTCGAATAAATTGTTCTGGAATGACTAGCCTAATGTTCATTATATTTGCGCGCTAACAATTCAATTACAATTAGATTTAACGCGCAGAGTATTGAAAACAGATGCATTTTTGATTTGTGTTTCTGGACCTAAAAACTTGAGAAGAACGAAGAAAGGTGTACAAAAGTAGCTGGAGACATACCTTGATAGACGAGTTGTGCTTTTGTGCTTCCAATAGAATTATGGTCTGATGTGCAATTAAATTCGCTATTTATAGAGCCTGTGATTGATACATGCTAATAAAATAATAATGATAATTATCACACAGACAATCCAATAGATGTTTGAATTATTTGTGAACAGTGGGGTTACATATTGTTTCCCTCTGAATCTTGGATAGTATTTCATAGGGTTTGCATGTATTTCAAATATTAGTGGTCTTCTTCTTAGGGTTTGAGATATGCAATTCTTTAATTAGTTTCTAGAAGAGAGAGAGAGGAAGGGCGTTCTGATCGTTGGCGGCTTGGTGAGATAGAAGACCATTTCAAATTCAATATGGACTTTGTGAATCCAGCTTGCTACAATCTTTTACAGGGAGTCCACTGTCACTGGTAGAAAAAGTGTTTAAAATAAAACTTACCATGCGTTTCATTAATCTGTGTCACGCGTTTTTAAAAAACGAGCCTTTTGTTTCTGCACGGCGGCATTACTTTTAAGTTCCATTTTATTGGATTATTGATCAAGCCTCTATGTACGATCAATCGAACCCTCATGAAATGTCTTTTAAAGCTTAAACCTAAAACTCGTGATGATTGGAAAGATTGTTTTAACAATCTATGTGGACAGAAAAAATCAACAGGGACCTATGTCTTGAAGAAATGGCAAGAAACTAAGAGGCAGTCCGTGCAAGGATCGAGCAAAGTTGGAAATGACCCAAAAATCGCCCTACCTCTCAAACTTTGACTGAAGAAAGCCTAATATTGGGCTAGAACAGTTGTACAAATTATTTTGGGAAAAAATTCATAGGTAATTACAAGATCGAACAGCAAAAGCAAATCTGATTTACCCTTTTCAATCCAGTTTTACACTAGCTAAAATCTATGAAACCGATGATGGTAGTATCTAGTAGACCGTTCATAATGTTTGGCTGGGATAGCGTGGGGCAGTGGGGAGGGGGACTTTTGTGTATTCTGGATTTTAAAACAACATCTTTTTTGGTCACCCTTCCCTTGATACAAACATAAAATTCTTGTAGAATTCTTCCTAGAATTATAGAATATTATTATAAACATGAATATTATTATAAATATGAATATTATTATAAATATGAAATTATTCCATATTTTTGACAATACTCCTGGTAAGCTGGATTCACAACTGAGTCCATATTGAATTTGAAATGCAAAATGAGGTTTATTTTCTTTTTTTTTTTTGGTTTATTTTTGGGGTTTATTTTTCCAAAACTACCAAGAGAGAGATAATACATAAAATTCCAAGACCACTAGGGTATGGACAGAACCGGAAGAAACTACGGTACGCTCTTTTCTCGCGCCAACTGTAACAACTAAACAACTTACCAGTGAAGCTAGAATAACCTACTGGACTCTGTAGGAATCGAATTTAGTATACTATTCCGTATATTTCTTATTGAAATCTGACTAGTTGTTTGTAAAGAAACACGAACTGTGCATGTCGACTGGTACTGATAGATGGTATTTTCGGAAATCGGTTGCATAAAACAAGCCAACGCCACGGTTGCCAATTCTAATTTCTCGATAACTCCGATGAATGGAGCAACGGAAAAGACCTTTTCGTGTTGAAGGTTAGTATGTTAATTTTTTTCTTTTATTTGTATAGACTAGATTTGAAAAACAATGATGTTTCAAGGGAATTTATTTCGAGAAGTCTTTAGTCACGCAATCGCCAAACAATGATTTCTGCATATTTAATGAGTCAAAATAAAAGCTCTCGCAAAAAGCGCACAATTATTTCCCCAAAATAAAAAATACATTTTTCAAAAGAGTAGTTTCCCAATAGTTGTTGACTATAATTTCATAAGATTTGGAAGGATGGCACATAGGGAAACTCGCAGTTTTCGAGATGCACTGACCAGCATTGTAACTCAGTGCCCATTGCTTTTTATTGTGTAAAATAATTCTGAGTTGTTCGATTTTTATGAAACTACTCTTAATTGAGCAAATAAGAGTTGTACTTTTGGCAGAAAGTATTAGAAGGCTATTTGGATTAATAGTTTTGATACACGGACCAAGCGAAAGTAAGCAATTTTCAGCCATCTTTTGGCAGCGAAAATCGTCCCTGGAGCTCAAACCGATTTTTCCCTATTTCTCGAAAACAAAAAAGTATTTTTCAAAACTAACCACACAGATTTTCTTCCTTCATCAAGCACTACTAAAATCCAAAAGTAGAGCGAATTCGAAAATTTGAGCCTTTCCGCCGTATGTTTGATTTTTACAGACAGTCGCTCTTAATTCATTCACGTATCGTGACAAATGCTTAAGCCTGAATGTGGCAATAGCAGTTTCCACATTCAGAGCTTTATACCTTTAAAACTACGTTGAATTCAATGTAGTTTTTGCCTAAGAACAGCATTTGTATATTTAATCTGTAATCGGCTCGCTCATGAGCATCGGATTTTCGTGCGGGAAGTCGTGGTGGTTCGAGTCCCGGCCGAACCAATCAGGGTCTTAAAATAACTGAGCAGAAAATGCTGCCTTTGTAATTACATCTGCAAATGGTTAGACTATCAAATGGCTCGGATGACCACTTTAAATGGCGGTTCCGTCTCTCCAACATCGGAGGGACGTAAAAGATCCACTGAGGACGTAAAGAAATCCTGGCAGTGACCACCCTCAGTGCCTACACTTCATACTAACCATCTCTCATGCTTGTAAATTGCTTAAGAGCGATCTGTCATTCACAACTCATTGTAAAGCGCCATTTGATTATATCCACATAGAAATTAAAGGGCGCTATATAAATCATAAATCATCGTATTGTATTTCTTACATGAAGTATTCAGTGTGCGATCGATGTGACAAAGCGTTAAAATAGGTCCGTTAATAAGTAAGAAAGAAGCTCCTTCACAACACAAAGCAAGTGCCAATCGGAAAAAGTTGGTAGTAGATTAAGTGACCTTTCTGGGAAAATGAATGGTTTTTAGTGTTCTCAAGCTATCTACTACCTTGGTTTTGGGCTGTTTGAACTTCGGCTATTTTGCACTTCTATTCTTCGTTTTCACGTGACGTCATAGAGTAAGAAATGAAATAACAACTTGAAATTAATCATGGTTGCAAACGTCAAAACATGCCTTGTTCGGAGAAGATTATCTCCCTATCAATTTATTCAAATTATATAATTTAATACTCAACTAACAGTTTTAGGGCACAAAAATAATCGTTCAAAGTTTGATTACGAAAGACCTTTTGGTTTTTGTTTGAGCGAATTTTGAAATTAACTAATTTCACGTTCTCGATCGTGTCCCGTTAAATGGCCAACTTCGTTTTTTACTTCTCAAAAAGATGAAAAAAGATTTTTTCCCAAAAAAAGTTGTACTAGTGACTACCCCAATAGTAGGCTTTCTTCAGGCAAAGGTTGAGGTAGGGCGATTCTATTTTTGTGTCATTTACAGCTTTGCTCGATCCTTACACGGACTGCCTCTTAGTTTCTTGTCAGTTTTTCAAGGCATAGGTCCCAGTTCATTTTTTCTGTCCACACAGATTGCTAAGGAATCTGCTTTCCATGCATCGCGAGCTTTTTAGGTTTGAGCTTCAAAAGACATTTCATGATTTTTTAAAGCAATTTTATTCGAGGGTTCGATTGATCGTACATTGAGGCTTGATCAATAATCCAATAAAATAGACGCTCAATAAGCGCATGTGGCTACTGCCATAAGAAATTATTGTTATACAGGAAAGGAATGGAAGTTGGTAGCTGACTAATGAGATATATGAAGGATATGTAGGTAATTGAAATAGCGGGTTTGCTGAAAAAAATTTAAATGTTGAAAGTAAAGGTTTCGGTATTGGTTTTTATTAAATGTTGATATTGATTAATTTGGGCTTCCTGTGTTATGCCGATTCATTTTGTGCAACTGTTGCGTGACTGAAACAAAACGGCGATCATATTTTGAGGAACGTTTTCCTCGTTTTCTCAATGAAAAAGCCACAATCTTCTCCCAGACCTAGATAAATTTTCCCTTGAGGTCTCTTCTACTTCATATGTGATTCTGTTTGGCGATTAACAGGTATAAGTTATGAAAATATGCTTTGTTTATTTACTCGATAGTTTATACGCGTGACAGAGTTAATTTCACAACCCGATGACAATAGTGTCTACTACTTTTTACAAAATAAATAAAATAGTACGCACGCTGTGATTGGTTGATAGCCATGTTTCCATGAGGATATGTAAACACAGTTGTGACGTCACAACTTTCGTGTTTTCGCAGTACAAGTTCAAAAATTAAAAATTTACAGTTTCTTTCGAGGAAAAAAACGCCCCCAAAAATGTATTTTGAAGACGAAGTTCCAAATTTTGACTTGTGTCAGGGCCATAGGCATAACCCTATGGTCTCATGCAGGTCTTTCTGATCGTAATATCATGACAATCTCTCGTTGGTCACCGCAAAGAGAATTCCCTCAGGAGCTACAACACACGTCCTTCGTCAGGACAGCTGCGGTTGTTCAGCGACGTGCTTTCTAATGATGTAAATGCACCGCCCGATAAAGAATACCAGTATTTCAAGGAAACAGTCAGCAGCTTCAAACTTTTTCCAGCGATAGCTCTTCAGCTCCACAAAGTATCTTCTCGAGGCAAGACGAAACAATCAACTTCGCTGCCATGTTTTCTCGCTGTCAAATTGAGCAAAACTACGTTTCTTTCAACCGAGAATTCCATTCACAGTGACACTTGTTATCCACTTTTGATCACTTTCGTAAAGATAATCAATTCTGAAATCTTTTATTAAGATTTCTATTCAATCTTTGGACATTTCTTTGTATTTGTTTTAAAGTTTTAGAATGATAAATGTTTAAAATAGCTAGCTATTCTTTCTCGCTTCACATTTGCCTCCTTGGCGTTTATTACACGAACTTTGATTGGCTAACGATCGAAGTTCGTGATGTATGGAGAATTTGTATTTTGATATGAGAATCAAATCCAAATAAAGATTTATTTTCTTGCAAGTGGTAATGTTTTCCCTTAGTATTTATTTTATAAAAGTGGGATTGATAGTATCTCCTTAATACTTATACCAAATTATAGCACTTTGCACTGTTGTATTTTATGCCTTGTCGTTTTTAGTGCCTACTACTTAAGCAATAGAAAACTTTTTCCGTGTTTACATAGCCTGATAGCAACACGAGGGGAGGTTGGGAGAATTCGAGACAGTTATACAAACCCGAGATGTAGTCGAGGGTTTGCGTAACTGTCGAGAATTCCCCCAACCCCCCGAGTGTTGCTATCAGGCTATGTAAACACAGAGAAAAAAGTTTTCTATTGCTTAAGTAGTAGGCACTAAAAACGACAAGGCATAAAATACAACAGTGCAAAGTGCTATAATTTGGTATAAGTATTAAGGAGATACTATCAATCCCACTATGGGGCTGAATTATCCTCCGAAGAGGCTCAATTATCCTCCGAAGAAGCTCAATTATCGTTCGAAGAGGCTCAGTTATCGTCCGAAGAGGCTGATATATTTTTATCTGCATTTTTTTATCTGTGGTCAGCCATTGGCCAAACAAAACTAACTAATTTCCCGAGGGACCAGACATTAAGTGTTTTGTTATATAGCAATAATTGAGAAATATTGAGAAGTCAGTTTACGAAATAAGAACTTTATTTAGCAAGCTAAATCGTGCACGAAAACTGACCATGATTTTACAAATACAACTCACATGCGGTCTTGTATTTCTCTACCAAAGAGAGGAGACTAGCAACAGCATTTTAGTCGCTTTTTTCGTATTTTGCGAATCCTTTTTCTCAATAAAGGTCTCAGCGTAATTTCTCTGTATAAACACTTGAAATACTCTATTGTTTCGCTTCGAGCTCCATTTGTACTGAAAATTCGAGCAAAATATCTGCTCCCGCTCTGTTGTTTGTGATTGGCGCAAAAAATCACGCCATCAACGATTTTCAAGTTCTGATCACGTGCACTTGTTTATTTTCACGATTATTGTCATGTGCAAGTTATTTCCCGACCGGGAAATAAGTAACTTATTTCCCAGTCGGGATATATTTAGATTTAACTAGTGTCACGTGGTCATCTTTCAACCAATGAGAGTGTTCGTTATATCGGATATAGTTATACCGGAAAATTTTTTTAAAGCTATATAACAATTCAAACATCTATTGGACTGTGCATACATTTTCCAAAACTAACAAGAGTAAAAAATAGACAAGAAACATGACAAAACTAGTCTCCCCCACAGCCGCTTTCAGATAAAACATGTTTATTTTTATTCGTAAGCTGGATTCATCAAGTCCATATTGAATTTGAAATGCAAATTGAAGATGGTCTTCTTTCTCAGCCATGCCGCCAATGATCAGAACGCCCTTCCACCCTCTCTTCTAGAAACTAATTAAAGATTTGCACATCTCAAACTCTAAGAAGAAGACCACTAATATTTGAAATACATGTAAAGGCCTATGAAATGCATCAGTGATAGATTGTGGCAATTCTACTTTTTATGCATTTTCCAAAACTACCAAGAGTAAAATAAACAAGAAACATAGCAAAGCATGTTTGTTTTTATTCGTACGTGTCTGAGATTGAATCGTATGCCAAGCAACTAATCAAATAGATAACAATCAATCTTGAGGTGCGAACTAATTTTAGCAGAAATATAGGCACAACAGCTTCAAGAAGAACTCAGTTGGATAAGACATAAATAATTTTAGTTCTTGAATGAAATTATTTCTTATGTTTCATCGATGAAAGCACTTGATTGTAAAATTGATTGTATATTTACTATTGATTTAATTGTATAATAACTAATTATATTTTTCAATTATTAATTTAAGTCAATCGCACCCTTTTTGTTTTTCCTTGGTTTTTACGACAAGGTAACATGAATATTGAGTCACCATTAAAAAATAAAGAGCAATATATCGATCCGTGTGGTTCCCTGCCAGCAGAGCCTATTTCCCTTTTGTTTTGGTTGAGAGAAAAAAATAGACTGCCGATGTAGGACGTTATTTCTGCCGCGCATGGGTGGCGTAAATTAGCAAGGCTGTCATGATTTTGACTGCCGTTCTTGTCAAACAATGTTTGGCGCTGGCGCTGGCGTTGTGTTACAATTGGTCATGCGCACTACATGTAATCGGTTAAAAACCGGTTTTAAAACTGGTTTTGTTCGTCCACGATCATGGACAGCGGTGAATCAAAGGAAACGATGTACATCGCCAGAGTTTCCTTTCTCCCCGCCTGAATTAAGAGAGAGAAAGAGAAGAGTAAATAACTTTGTAAATAGCTTCATGTTTTACTTTATTTCTATAAAGCCCAAATGTCCGAGTAGGGACTTAACGTACATAACTTGTGCATAGAATCATTTTATGCTATCTTTTCTTTAATGCTGAGTATAAAACTAGAAGATATTTTGATAAAAAAATACAAAGAAATGTATGGAACGATGATTAGTGTTGAGTGTATGACGTCACAGACTCCTATAAAAATTCGTTAAAATACAATACTTCCCATCCGAAAATCAGAAAAAACTTTAACCAGTGATTTTTAGACCTTTAAGGGTTATTTCAGTAAAGTTTTAGCTGAATTAAGATTTGGATGATTTTCGTGCTAGTCCCCCTTTAAAGATTTTTTATAGAACAAGCAGATATTTCGACGAAACTTGATCACCATGCACTTGTTTATTTTTCGCTACTCCCTGTCTATCACAGGATAGATAGTGAGTACGTTAGGTAATCACATTGCAGGATTCGTAATAATATGCCAGTAGGTTTATGCTAAATTGAATTAGAAATGATGACTTATGATTTATATAGCGCCCTTTCTACATGGATATAATGAAAGGCGCTTTACATTGAGTTGTGAATGACGGAATTGCTTTTTATTTAATTTATAAGCATGAGGATTCTGCCAGGATTTCTTTACGTCCTCAGTGGATCTTTTACGTCCCTCCGATGTTGGAGAGACGGGACCGCCATTCAAAGTGGTCACTTGAAAGTCTAACCATTTGCAGGTGATATTACAAAGGCAGCACTTTCTCCTCAGTTATTTTAAGACCCTGAGTGTTGGTCCGGCCGGGACTCGAACCACGACCTACTGCACGAAAGTTCCGATGCTCAACCAACTGAGCCAACCGGTTTGCGGTTATGCAAAATGCAAAATGAGCATAGCAGTTTGCGCGATGTAACATCTTTGTGCTTTATGAACGGAATGGAAAAGAAAACCTATACATCGGTTCTTCATGCCGTCCATTTTTATTATATCAAACCGAGGACATGTCAATACTTAGATGCCATTGGGTAATGTAATCAAGTGAACCCCCCATGGATTATTAAGCCCTTTCGTCTATGAAGAAGTTAAAGAATAATGATATCAAGCATTTATGATTGAATGTCCAGTAAAAATCGAACAAAATTCGAAAAATCGTGGAAACAGTCTAAAAATCGATTTTGCTCATGTTTTGTGGATCGATAGTGCTAGCTAACAAATAGACGCAAATAAGGTTAGTTTCGTCGAAAAACCGCTTTAGTCAAAATAGGCAAATTTTTGCTGGGATTGAACTCTAAATTGGACCGATCTTGGTTGACTCTCTTGGAAATTCGTGAGGCTTTTGAAAAAATCCAAAGGTTCAGCTACAAAAATTAGTGTTTCCTAAATCGAAAAGCAACTTTTGTTTTTGCCTCGGCATTTTTCCTAATTTTTGTAGACCGCATAACACTATACTACTTGCCACTCTACGGTATTAGTAAGCCTACTACAAGCGCAAGATCAGCCAGAATAATAATATATGTGTTAATATCTTCGTCACATATTCCTGAAAGGCCATTCTTTAACTTTGTTGTTTTAGGGGTTTTTTTTTTCTTTTCTCGAGCTGAGCGCCGATGAAACCTCTGCAAAATCCACTAAGGGACTGTGCAATAATTAAAGGGAAGGGGGGAGGGGGGGAGGGGGGTAGGGGGGGGAGGGGGAGGATCTAAAATTAATAGGGGGGGGGGGGGTCAAAAGTTAAATGTAGGGTAGAGGGGGGTTAGAAGCTAGTTGCTTAAATAAGAAGAGGGGGGTAATGGGTCAGTTTGGGATTTTGTTCACTATAAAATTGAAAAGATGCATATAAATGTACTATTTAAAATAAACATTCATTGAGCAGCAGGTAGGGGGACTCGCGATCGATGCCAAAGATATACGGGTTTAACCCCCAGAATTACGAAGACGGGTACAGCAGATTTACAGGTATTTTGGTATCGCAAACGGAGGTTAAAATATTCCTTAGATATACATGGCCACCATCAACGACATTCAAAACAAAACTGTGCGCAGGCTCGGAAATCAGGTGATGGATAACTCAGACGCTGACTTTGTCTTCGCTACATTTATGGAGGGAAAGACAGACAAAACTATGAATCACAAAATGGCTGAAAAGATAATCAACAGAATGCCGGCCGGTGACTACCGTTTGGAGTTGACATTCGTAAAGTACTTAGACGGTGAGTGGATAATAGAAAAGGGTCGTAATCCTATCAGAGCGTCTGGTAAGCAGAACCTGTTCGTTTTGAATAAGCACACACGACCGGGAGCACTTGAGGGAATAGACATGCTCTTCTACGAGGTCGCTTACCCGGTTACCGTGGTCATCTACGGTGCATACGAAATTAAGAAGCCGGACGTTAAGAAGCTTAAACCAATGCGACATCCTGGTAACTGCGTTGGGAAGCTGGTTAGGGAGTTTTTCGAGGATTCCTCTCGGGGTGGTAAGCTTACGCCAAAAAGAAGAGAAGCCATCAGGAAATGGGAGCATTCTACTCGTAAAACTGGAGGAACCATCGAAAACATCAAGAAGTTGGAAACCACGTTAGGAAGGCGAATCCATGTGAAAGATATCACCGACGGCTTTATTTACCCAGGAACGCATAAATACGAAGGCAAAGGTGCTCCCATAGTCATTTACCAACACAACGCGCACGCGTGGAGGGAGTTGAGGTTCCCAAGAAAGAAGGAGACAAAGGTCTATAAGAATTCCCCATTGACAGAATTAGTTCATGAGAATTCTATTTGGTTAATGGATTCAGAAGGATGTCAATTCATGACGCAAGATGGTACTTTATACCGACCAGAAGTGGAACATCAACGCATTAAAAGCGCCTGCGAAACCCTTGGTGAGGACTTTTCAGACGAAGTGCTCAGCTCTCGCAGCTTGGACTTCTTAGCCGCGAAGAAAAGGAACGGCTGGAAACCTACCCCAAAAGAGTTCAAAGATATCTCCAAAGCTTGCGTAGAACACGGTCACGGCGGTCTTTGGAATATGGAGTACAACGAAGACGAGTACGTGTCGTTGGATATGAAACACTGTTACCCCGCCAGTTTCAAAGGCCTTGGGGATTGTAAGGAGTATTATGACCGTTACGGACATCCAGACTCCCAATTCTTTAGGGTGTCACTACCGGGTTACTACGACGCCCCAGCAACGGGGTTCATCAGACTGACCACCTGGGAGTTAGCAAAAGACTTACATCCCATAATTTACGCGTGGTATGGGAAGCACCTGCAGGAGAAAGAATGGATACCCATACCCCTACTGAAGTTCCTCGAAGAGCGCAAGCTTTTAAAATACACAGCGCATGAAGCCATACTCTGCCATAGCGCCTTTACACAATGGCTTCCAGAGCACAACCCCACAGCGCGTGTGGTCATAGGTAAATTCACACAGGGCGCAAAAGAAGGCGAAAAACACATGCAGCGACGCTTAATAACAGACGCCGGTGAGCTAAGCTTCCTCATAAAACGTGCACATGACCAAGGAACAATGGTATCCGTAGAGAAATGGGACTACTTCATAGAAGGTCAAAAAGAACAGAAATGGAATGCGCTGTGTTATTACCAAGACCATCGACCACAGTATTACCATCTGCGTGCCAGCATGCTAGCATATGCGCACATCAATCTCTTAGCAATGCTGTTACGGTTTGACAAAGAGGACATCCCACGCGTAGCCACGGATTCCTTGTATGTAAAGCCAGAAGTGTTAGAGAAGATGCAGGAGTTCTACACTGCCGATGAACTTGCAGAAAGTGGTCAATGGCGCGTCAAAGATGAGGAGATAAAAGCATGGAGAGGCCGTGTAGAATATCACGGAGAACATCTTTACGGTAGCGTGGAACCAACCGGGGAGCCTCTACCGTCGGTTGCGGACCCAATCTCTTACCAACGCTTCTCTTACCTTTACGGAACGGGAGGCAGTGGTAAAACTACCAGGGTTTTGGAACTCTTTCCAAAGATAAAGGTGTTAACGCCAACGCACCGTCTGGAAAGAGAATTAACGGAGATGGGTTACGACGCGCAGACCTACCACAGCTTCTTCCGCTGGAATGGTCAAAAGTGGGTACCAGAAGCCATCCACGACATACCCCCGGTGATACTTTGGGATGAGATTTGCACCGTTCCTTTGGAAATCCTCAAAGAATTCGTAGAATTCCTCCGTGGAAAGTGTCAAGTAATATTCGCCGGAGATCCTTGCCAGCCTCATCCAATAACCGGAGAGATGCCCCATAAATGGTTAAAAGAAATGGTAGACCACTCTGAAGAAATTAACACCGACTACCGCAGTAAGGATCAAATAAGAAACCTGAAAGCAGAACTTCGGGGCCTTAGTGACGCGGAACAAAACAAGATACTACGCAAGAGGGTACGAGCGAAGAAATACGAGGACTTCCTTCACACATGGCATCCAAAGGATTTGGTGCTAAGCAGCAAACGCGCATCACAGTCTCGCATACAGAAAGACTTGCTAAATATACACCGAGAGCGCTTCCCTACACATCCCGTACCTGTTTCTTACAAACCCCACGATACCCGAAAGCAAAAAAGAGATGTCTGGGTACCTGGTACCGACATCCAACTACAAAATGCTGTAACACATGATAAAGCCTGGGTACCCATAGAAAAGGTGGAAAAAATTACCTCCCACCCAGATTGGCGCTTAGGTTACTGCATGACAGTCCACAGCGCGCAGGGGCTTACCATAAAAGAAACCTTATGGATCATAGACCAGCGGCTGTGTTGGAGCAACCTTATCTACACCGCTGTAAGCCGTGTGGAGTACGCAAAACAGTTGAAGAGAAGCTGGGGGCCACAAATGCGTTACGACCGCACCCCAGAAGACATAGCAAAGGAGAACATTGCTAAGAAACTCCTTCGCTACAAGCGGCACGACGAAGAAAAGAGCAAAGATCCCCGCTATGCGGGGATAAAATTTGACCTATGCGTGGACGACGTCTATAAGAAAGGGGCACGGTGTGCCAAATGCAACATACCTCTACTATGGAGGTTTGACCCGAATGATGATCAGCAGTTCTCCGTGGATCGTATCAACAACAAACGCGGGCATTGTAGAGGCAACGTAAGACTGACATGCCTAGAGTGTAATCGGGCGCGTGGTGCTGCGCTACTCTGAGTCTTTGGGGACTATGAGCAGCTCTTCCATGACGAATCCGCGACTTGGGCCATTTAGGTAATACAACACGGGTTGCCCTTCCTTGGTGACGGACTTCGAAATCTCATACGTTTCCAGAGACCAGTTAGGATCCGTGGCTCTCTTACTGCCACCTTCGAGTTCCCCCGGCTGATAGAGGTATCAGACCACTATGTCGCGGGGAAGCTTTTTTTCCTTCAGTCCGACCGCCCTTGAACTTCTGACGTAGGACTTGTGTTCCACGTGTTTCGTTTTTATGGCATCCTTGGGTTTTATTCCCGTAGCCCTGGCCGCCTCGTTGTTCAAAGCCGCGACGACCTGGGGGAGCCTCTGAGTCCATTCCCTGTTGCGTTTGGAGGGATCTTCCAGCTCTTTCCAATACTGGTACCCAAAGAGACGCTCGGCCAAGGTCTTATTGAATCTTTCGACAATGCTCTGACCCCTATGGTACTCAGCTTCGGCTCTCCTAATCTTAGTGTCGTGGTCTTTCAGGGTCTTAGTAACCACGCCCATGAACTCCGTCCCCGCATCCACTTGCAGCAGCTTAGGCCATTTCAAGACGCGCTTATAAATCCTACCTAGGGCTTCTGCGACTTCCCCAGAATCCTTGCTGGTTATGGGTTCGGCGTCCTTGTATCTGCTTGCGATATCGACTACGGTCAAAGCGTATCTATAGGTCTTTCTTCTCACCTTATCGTGCGGTAAGAAAAGCAAATCCGCCTGATGAACTTCATTAGGGGCATTTACGGTGAAGCTGGGTCTGGGAATGTACTTAGGCACGGGAAGATAAACCTGCCAGAGGGTTTGTTTATTTAACCAGTTCTTAGCCGTTTCATCTGATACCCTGGCCGCGGTCGCGAGTTTCTTGATGGCCGACGCTCCTTTCCAATAGCCTTCAGGCCCGTAGTAAATCCTTTTAAGTTTGTCCTCTACGCGGCCCATTATATGAATTTGATTCAAGCGAAGGATAGGACAAGATTGATCTTGCGTCCGTTAAAATCCACCGTCTTTCCGTCCACTTTAATGGTGATGTTTATGCTTTCTACCAAATTAGACAAGTCATAGCTCAAAGAAATGGGCGCGTATTCTACCAGGTCAAATGGATTACCCTGAGGTAGAAACTTGGACATAAGAGAAGACTTTCCTCCATTGTTGTAACTATGAACCAAGTCGCAATAGACTTCGTAAGAGGATGCGACTTTCCATTTCACAGGTATGGCTGTGTTGGTAATTTCCTTGCCTGAGACACCTAGTAAAGATCCTAATGCATCAGCTTTTCCTAGGGTTACCGAGAAATTGTTAGGAAGATTATGTTTGAAGGTCATTTCGTGCGGCAGCCCTGTGGTGAGAGTATAACCGCGCTTGGCGAGCTCCTTAGCAAGGGTGATTGGCGTGTAATGTCCATCGGGTAGCATTACGCTTTGATAATTGTTAGATCCCTTATGCACGGTGACCATACCATTGACTAAATTATACCAAGAATTGTACAAAGAGCAACTTATGAGCCGAACCTTATGGGCTTTAATGGGGGGATTTAAATAAGTGGTAAAGTTATTTTTATCGCTTTCCAAAAAGACGATCATTATATTAGATACGCCAAAGCCGCGCCTCCTGCCAGCCCTGCAACTCCTACGAATACCAGCTCATTGTCTTTTTGTTTCTTAGAAGGCTGGTAGTAATTCTTGAACTGAGGCTTTCTTAACCTAAAGTTGGGGTGTGCTTGCGCATAGAGCTTAAAGGCGTAGTCTGTATTTTCGAAGTTCTTATCCGCCTGCATTTTGTCTTGGTAGTTCTTGTCCAACCAATCCCTGTAAGCTTGTCTTTTTTCATTCCAAGCCGCCACGTCCCTTTGATATTTCTCCAGCGCTAAGTCGTGTCTCTTTCTTTCAGCTTCGAGACTACTTCCGCCAGTTACCGCCTTTTCTATGTACTTACCTGCGTAACTGGCGCCAGTAAATGCTAAAGCAGCAATTAATGCACCTCCTATCGCAGCCATCTATACATTAGGAATGTACTATTCCTTCCGTAGGTAATCCTTTACCATGATAGCCCCGCCAACGGCAGCCGTCATCTTAGCAAAATTAGCGAAGCTCTTGCTTGGGTCTTCAGTAAAGTCTTCTTTGAGCACTTTCTTACCTACCCAACCAATACCCGCAACGATGGAAGTAATAATAGCTGCTTCTTCAACAGTTTTCAACAACGCGGTCGACATTATATTACAAAGCGAGAAGGAAAATCTAGGTCGCCACGGGTGATAAATCTACTCCATTTCAGGGATCTTACTTTTTCTAACAGCCGGTTCCACAGGCGCGTGATATGTTGCGGCCTCCCACTTTACTTTTGGCTTCGTAGCCCGCCATTGTAAGTAGAGGCTGCCTGCTGCTATAGCGACTCCTATCGCGCCGATGACGTACCCAGGATTAATAAAGGATTCCTCTTCTTTTTCCTCCACCTTTTCTTCTTTTTTGGCTTTGTTCTTTTTATTCATCTCCGCGAGCTTCTTTCCGGCAGCGACTCTGCCCGGAGATTTAGCCTTGGTAATCTTGGTATCTTCTACGGGTGGTTGTTCTTCGGTGCCACTCATCTTATATTAAGGGACTTGAAGGACTTGACAAGTAACTTGATGACGACTTGACAATGACTTGGCAATGACTTGACAACGACTTGACTAAGTACTTGAGGTGACTTGAGGCGACTTGACTAAGTACTTGAGGCGACTTGATCAGGTACCTCAGCAAGTGCCGCCTGGAAGACCTTTTCGACTTCTCTGTCCTTCTTGAAGTCCTTCCAAGATGTTCCGAAGGAACCTAGTACCTCCTTCAAGTCGACGTGCTGAGCTACGTGCAAAGCCGCAGAGGCGACTGCCATTAACTTACCGCACTTCAAAGACAACCACCCACAGGTTATCTTAAGTTCTTGGGCGATAACATAGTCCTCGCTTATGTCCTTCCGCAGTTGCTCCACGTCGTCTATGGGCAGCGCAAGTCCAAGCAATTTGGTCGCAAGTCGGATAGCGGAGTCTGCTACGGCGTCCGTGGTCTTACTTGCAAGGGCAGCCTCGTACCTCTTATGGAACTTCTTGACTTCATCTTCTGACAACTTATTAACCTGCTCGTGGGTAAGTTCCTTGCCTATCATTTCTTTACACTTCCCAGAAGACACAAGGATGTTAAGTTGTTCCTTAAGGTTACTTTCATCTAACTGCGTGGGGACTTCATCTAAGAGCTGCTCAATGTCCATATATCTTTATGGAATACGGAAACCTCAAAGAGAAGATCATCTTGGAATGTTGGTGCGTTTTTAGGTGCCGCATGTATTCGTGCAACTGTTCCTTGCTTATCTCACCGCCGTAGTCGCTTAAGATGGTTTCCAGATCACTACGGCTCGGAGTATAAAATACGACCAGTGAGCCTATGTTTTCCCTAAAAGGCTTAGAGACGCTGGTAAGCTGCTGCGAGAGCAACCAAACGCTAATATTGTCGTGTCTGCCGCTAAAGGCAAGCTTCACCAACTCCGAAGTGCGCTTTTTTACGTCGTCCCCACAGGCAATGTCGTCCAATATGAGGAGTGTCTGCGTGTCCTTGGGGAATTGCTTGTGCCAAAACTTCAAATGGCTGGATAACTCATTAGGGTCTAAGATATCTACGAAGAAGTCGTCATCTTTCACTCCTATGCCTTCCCAGGTGCGGTTATTCACGTAGGTGGGGCATAATAGCACAATATAGTCGAAACGGTATCTAAAGGGTCCTAATAGCTGCTCCACTACGAATTGGGTCTTTCCGCAGCCGGTGGGTCCTACGATCAGAGCGTTACAAGGAATATGGTTCGGATCCATTATATATACGATGGACCCAGTGGACGCAGTAAGAAGGATTGCCACCGACGCAAAAGATAAAAGAGACACCATAGAAATGCAAAGGGAGGAGATCGATCGGCTGAAAGAGCGCGTGCAGGAATTGTACGATGAAATGTGCGGTCTGAAGCGCGCGGAGAGGTTTGGTGCGCTTTTGACGATGGCCGGTTGGGCAAAAGAAAGCGTGCAGGACTTTATTAAGTATCCCTTATAAGGGTTAATAAATTCTTATTATATAATGAAGTGTAAGGATTGCGACAGGGAGTTCAGTAGCAAACAGGCTTTGCAATATCACCAAAAAAAGAAGGTATGTTTTAAAGAGGTGGATAACGTCACCGCCTGTGACACTTGCAGCCGGCAGTTTAGCAGTAAACAGGCGCTGCGATATCACGTGGAAGGAAGGGTGTGTTTGAAGTCTAAGGAAAGACGCTGTGTTGATTGCAATCGGCTATTTAGCACGCCCCAAATGTTGCAATACCACCAAGAAAATAGGGTGTGTTTAAAGGATGTGTGTGCGCGCTGTGGGGAGCTCTTAACCGACGCATGGCATCAACATAGATGTCGTGGTAATTATGATTTGCACGTCGTATGCGAGGAGCATGGTGATATCGCTGCGAGATGTTGCCCAGCGGAAACCATAAGGAAGTTAACTCTTCGTAAGAAAGAAATAGACCAACGCTTTACGGAGTTCGACCGCGCCGAAGGTACGCGCTGGGAGAACGCAGAGTATTGGAGTGCGCCCTGTGACGCGTGTGGCGGCTTAAGGAAAGGAGATGATCATATCTGGCAGTGCTTGTGCCCGCAGCATTGTCCCCGCGGTTTTAAGGAGTACTTGGATCGCTTTGATGATTGGCATGCTCAAAACATGGAGGTAAGGAAAGCCCGTAAGTAAAGTAGGGTTTGCGCAAAGAGTCTCAAAACACACTCTTATATTTATTAATATTCTTTGATTGTTTATTAAGAATAAAAGAAGAAACATTAATAAATATAAGGACCCCTTTTAAAGGTATATGCTAGCCTACGCAGCTGCCTTTCTGGGAGGCATTCTAATCGCCCTTTCAATATATGGACTGTATTACTTGCGAACTACCTGCCGACTGCATTACGACCCCCAAACCGCGTAAAAAATACACCTGCCTTCATTGCGACAGGGTATTCTCCGAAGGATCCTTTGTGGGGCATTGGTGCTCCGCGGATCCTAAAGCGCAGCGGACTTTAGCAGACGCGCTTAACTACAAAGAGGAGATGGAGTGACTCTTCTTTCAATGTCAAACTTCCATCGGCCATTTACCTTACCATAGCTGCGTAAGTGGGTGAATTCCTCGCCCTGAATTACGTACCGCACGCAATCCGGCGCCCAAAGGGAATATTCCTTGCCTTCTAAGTCTTTGAGGACTAACCGTAAACGGTCGATGTCTTCGAAGACGACGTAATTTTTTATTTCGTATGCTTTACCGTGGACAAGATCACGCCAGTGAGTCAAGCTGAGCTTCATTATACCTATGGAATATCTTTAGGTGCGTTTTCAAAGTGGCGTAGGACTTAAACCGCTTTACACAGCCCTTACAGGGAATACGAATACCATCCGCGTAATCCATCAGGGCACGGCAGATAATGTCGTAATCGTTGCTAACCATCGTTAGGTAACCATTTACGTCAAGCTGTGAGATTTTCTTAGATTGCTTCGCGGATAAGACGCCGTTTCCTTTTGGGGTTTTCAACTCAATACACAACCCGCGGTATTTCTTATGCGCATTTAGGATCAAAAGGTCGGGTTGACCGGCTTGGTAGCTTTTTCGCCAGCAGGTTATTCGCTTGCTGTCTGAATCTTGAAGTTCGCCAAGACCCGGCGCTATGATGAAATCGGGGTAAAACCTACGTGTGTAGTCGACGACCTTCGCGTGTAGGTCGGCTTCATTTTCGATCTTGAATACTAACTTGTTTGGGCCGCCAAACCGCCTTTCTATTGCATATTTACCCGTTTTCCTTAGCGCGGGTAGGACTTCCTCAAAGACCCAATCACGAAACTCCACAGCTTTGGGTAGTTTGGAGCTAAATATCAGTTCGTACAAACCAGGTTCGGATATAAACACGGCATTTGGTTGCGTAGTAAAGGAGCGGTGATTCGCAGCCCCTTGTAGATCAACCCATTTTTTCTGGTATTTCTCAGATACGTGTGCTCTAATTGCATCTCTAGGGCGCTCATAGCCCAACGCCAAAGCCACCTCCTTTGCTTTGAAGTACAAAGTTTCGCCTTGCACTATGCATTGCAGTTTGGTGTCGTTGTTTTCAAATACGCGAAGCATTGCATACTTAAGAAATATTTTAACATTAATATGCAACGATCTTTAGCTGATTCATTTCTACGCTCAGTTGCGCGTCAGACACGACGAAGACGTAGCAGTTTATCTTATCGCCGTCGCCGGCACTGGCGTTTTTGGTGCGCTTGATCTCCAATGTTATGCCATCCTGCGTATTTACTAGACGTAAGCCCTGACCATGTAGGTCTTCGTCGTTCGTTGTGCGCATGTCGATCCACAGCGCGTACTTATCATTGAAGAATTCCTCAGGGTTAATTTGGTCGCCAAACTTGCGCGCGGCCTCTCTGTACACGTCTGCGGGCTTTATTCCCTGGGAGTAAACCTTGTTTGGAACGCCGTTAATATTCACGCCGACGTTAGTAATGTTAGGGTTGTGAAAGGCTTCGGAGTCGCGCTTACCGGCCTCGTAGGGTTTGGCGAACACCAGCATCAACCCCGTGAGACTTCTTCGCGGGAGGTTAATGCTTTGATTGATAACCTCATCCGTCTTATCCAAGAAGCTAAATGTCTTATACATCACTACGTGGTCGTAAAGGAATGCCTTTCCGGAGCTGTATTCCATGCCAGCGCTACGTGCTAAATCTTCGCTGTACACGGTCTCGTACTGCAGCTCTAAGTTGGTAATAGAGTATGGGGTTGTTGTGGTAAGTGCAGTGCTTAGCCCACCAATGATGTTATTAGCATCTGCTAAAGTTACTTCAAACTGTAGCTCGGATAACTGTCTTGGGTAATACACACCGTGATTCGTGATTACTTCAAAGTCCAGCGGTATGACATACTTGCTACCATAGGCGGTCTTTATTCGCTTTGCGTCTGCCACTGCGGTTTCTCCGCTGCCGTCAGTAGGTTGCGTTTTCGTAGGTGTGCGGACCTTACGTAGAATGACACTACCAATTCCTTGTTCTATCCTTTGCGCGCGGTCAAAGGCTGTCAACCATAGATCCTTATAGGTGGTATACAGATCGTACCTATTTAAGTCCAGCAAGGATTCCCCAGCAAACTTGATTCTCATCTTAGAAACAATGTTGCGACCCACGTTGTTAACGATAATCCTTTCATCTGTGGGGCTTGACTGCACCGCTAGGTCAAACCTCAAAGCCAAGGTGCCAGGAACTAAGACTAGGTTATCCGTTAGGCGGGGCACGCCTACGTACAGGGTTTCCCCTGGCTTAGCGCTAGAAGGCGTGAATGTGACCCGGTGAAAGGTGCGTTCCGCTTTCAGCCCGCCAACCTGCTTAGGTAATACGTTGGGATTTAACTTTGAGCTTATCATATATAATGGAAGTAGAAGGAACGGATCCAGACTTCGATCCCACCACTGAGGAAGGTCAGGCTGACATTAACGACGGTGATGAATAACCACTGCTTCCCACCCAACAAGTCGACGATTCCCTAAGGGATAGGATTGCAAAGGCCCTAAGACATCCCAAGGCACGCAAGTACACGTTTCCGCGTGAGCACATAGAGCTTCAAAACATGGGCGAGCCGGAAGCAGCCGCGCGGGAAACCGTAGAGTGGGCAGCGCGGGAGCTAGAGCTGCGCTACGACAACTTTGATGCTGACGACGTAAAGCTCACGGAAAAGGGAAACAAAGCCCTCATAAGCGTCCAAGACTTAAGATTTCCCGACAAAGACCGCTGGACAAAACCGCAAAACCTCTTTGATGAGGAGGGCAACGTTAGGGGTGACGTCTTGAGATTAAGAGGCTTTCAGCGTGCTACTAGAAGCCTGTTAGAAAGGCTGCACAACTTAACCGAAAGGACCAACGCGGAAAAACGTGCCGCGGATCTGCAAAGGGAGTTAAGAGAAAAAGATGTAGAATATGCAAAGCAAGGTCAGCTACTTGCCGATGCTGAAAAGAAGTCCGCCCATCAAGATGAAAGAATAAAAGAAATAGGAAATCAGGTGGATCAGGCCCTGCGCGAATTAGACAAAGCACGGGAGGACTTAGGAGAAGCCCAAAGCTCTGGCGCCTCAGTGGAAGCACTGCGGGAAACGTTGGAAGAAAGGGAGGAGGAATACATGAAGCAAAACCAACGGCTTGCCGACGCACATAGGAGGGAAGTCGAATTTAAAAATCAAGAAATAGCTGAGTTGGTAGACCAAAGAACCCAAATTCGACGTGAAAGAAATTAAACTCAAAGGGCTCTTAACCTCGCCCTGCAAGAGTTAGACTTAATTAAAGACGATACCGATAACCTACAAACCACCATAGCCGGCTCTTTAGTGGAACGGCGACGGTTAATGGCTGAAATCAATACTAAGGAGGAGCAAATCCGGCAAAGAGATCAGGCTATCGAAGACCTGGAGGGACAAATAGAGCGGCAGCAGGAAATAATCAATGACCAAACTCGTCCCGAAGAGGAAAGGGAGGCAGCACAAAGGGAATTAGAAGCCCTTCAGGAAAGAGTCGCGGAATTACAGGCGCAAAAGGAAAAACTGGAAAAGGAGCTGGGACTTACTACCAAGGAAAAGGTAAAAAGAGCCCTTTTGAAGTATGGTATTCCGCTGGCATTTGCGGTCGCCATTTCAAGCGTAGTAGGAGTTATCCTATCCACGCTTAAGGCTACGGGCGCGGGCGTAAAGAAATTAGGCAATGGGCTGACGGACTTGGGAAAAAGATGGCAGCCGGTCTTCCTGGGCTGCTGGGTTCGGTTGTTTCCTTGGCACTTAGGGCCGGCGGGGAACTGCTAAAGTTTGTGGGCAACAACATTTGGATCTTGGTCGTCGCTATTGGGGTGGTACTCCTGAAGAAGATGAAGGCTTAATCTTATCCTTGTGTATTACTGGTGGCTTATCGTCGTCGGGCGCCCGAGGCGTCCTCGACTGGGGATAAGTAAAGATAGTATTCGCGCCGCCTTGATAATGCAGAACTAGCGGCAGCACGCTCATGGTGCTAATGGGCTTATGATTCCAAGTGGCATCCGTCGGGGAATTTCTTGACGGGGCGGCATTTATCCGAAGGTAGGCAACGTCGTTGGGGAGAACTTGTAACTTCGCATATTGGCAATTAGCTATCATGTGAAAAGTTACCGGCGTTAAGTCTTCTCCGCTTCTTGGAGGGGGCTCCGACGAGAAATGGGCTGGGTTCCTATTATTATTTTTTTTTCTGTAGGGTAGTAATGGATGGTCATTCCCATCAACGATCCTAAACCCGACATTACACGAATACCCCGTCGAAATGCTAATGGTACATATTATTAATCCCAGGCCCCCAACCTTTACCCACAGCCCGGTGTCAAGCCAATGCTGTTCTAAGTAGTCCTTCTCCTCCAAATAATGAAGAAACCAATCTTCCTTCGCGTGTGGGTTCATATATTTAAAGACTCATTACCGTAAGAGTGCTAATGGTCTTGTGATTGTAGATAGTATCCCTTTGATTTTCTATACTATTTATGCAAACGCTCCCGGTGTCATCTACGCGCATTTGCAGCTTTACCTTCCCATGGCAATCGGCGACCATGTGGAAAGTCCAAACCGATAGATTTTTGGCACTGCTGGGGTTGGGCTCTACGGAGAAATGCGCAGGCTCCCTGTTGTTTGTCTTATTTCTCATAGGCTGCAGTACGCCATTCTCATCCAGGAACCTAAAGCCCACGTTGGCGTGACTGCTCGTGCCAATGCAAATACTGCATATTATCAGCTTCTTTCCCGAGTAGTTCAAATTCACGGACATGCCCGTGACATCAACCCAAGATGCCTGGGTGTATTTTTTCTCGCCTGTGTAAGTCGTATAAACACAATCTACTCCAGCTACGTAGGGGTTGTTCATCGCCATATATAATAGCTCAGACCAATGCTTGCAGCTGCTAGGCCGGCTTTTAGTAGGTTATGGTCATATTCCTCAGGCGGCATAACCTTCTTTACTGGTTTCTTTGGTGGCTTTCCTACGTACACCTTTTTTAATGGTTTTTCTACCTCTTTTTTTGGTTTCTCTACGAAGTGAGGAATGCCCTTGGTCATGTCAGAGTTCACGTCATTCACCCCAAACTTCATATCCTTAGTAGCTCGCTGCAGCTTGTTGTTGTAACCCACGACGGAATCGGCGTTGATGACCAAATTACTTGGCATTAGCCAACAACCGGGCGACAAGGCGTAATCTAGCCGCACTTTAGATTGCTGCACCGCAAGTTGATATCTTTGAACTGACTTAGAAATCTCATTCTCGATAACAGCGCTTTCGAAGAGGACAAGGAATACTTGTTGCGTTTCCTGTGACGCACCGGAGGCATCTACGATGGGGCTGCGAGTGCTAACCTGGGCCCCTAGAATGCAGTAAACAAAGGCTTCAATGCTGCGGTTAATCCTTGCTAGGTTTTTCAGTCCAATGCCCTTTGCGGCAAAGAAAGGCGCCCAAGGATATTTCTCTTTGCTTTCTATGTAGTAAATTAAATTACCTTTTGACGCTTTACCCCCTAAGTCGGAGAATTCCCATCTGCTAGGATACCCCATACCCGGAGTTTCTATGCTGGCGCCAACATACGAAGCATAGGTGTAAGTCTCTCCTAAACCATGGGCGGCACCCTCTTTGTTGCGAAAATCAGGGTTGGTAAGCTTAAACTCATTCCTTAATCGCTCCCATGCGACTTTGTCATATTTGTTATCCTTCGGCTTAAAGATAGTGTCACTAGGAAGCGGTGCTCCTAACTCAAACAATATCCTACGAATAGTAAAAGCAACATGAAATCGCAGGAAAGGAATATGGAACATGTCCGCGGCTATACCGCATCCTTTAGTAGCAGCCCAGACAGCAAAGTTTAACTGCTGCGGCCAATACCGCATGTTGGGACCTGATAACCATTCTCTGGATTCTTTTCCCGAGGTATGTTTCATGGCAGTTTCTCTAAAGATGTCTCTGACTTTTGTCTTGAAAGTCGTAGGACCCACGGGAATCTCCAAAGAGGTAACCATCTTAGCAAAGTCATCCGCTCCACCTTTGTTGTCGTAAAATGGGTAATCCTCTGTTGTCAGCAATAGATTCTCCGGGAAATTAGGTTGCCTTTCTTTATGCTCGGGTTTTGGGTTCTTTGGCTCCAAGTCCGCATTGCTGTACATTCTGGAGCCTTTATAGTAAATCCCATCGGGTCTTCTTTCGAACTTACTAGGGTCTGCATGCGGAAACATCTTCCTAAATGCTCTCCGGTTGGCATAATCCCTGTTGTCGTGATGTGGCTGCTCCTCAATATCATTCCCAAAAGCGTCGTACATTAGTATATATAATGGATGTTATACCATCAGCACCTCCACTTTATCCTGATTTACCTAGGGAGGGACCTAACGAATTAAACGCTGAAAACTTTAGGCTCAACAAAGCAAACTTAATCCTGGCTTACTTGGAAGGACAAGCAAAACACTACGAAAAAGTTAGGAAGAAATACGTCAGAGCCCGGAGTACGCTACATAAGATTGCGATAACTTCAGGATCCATTTCTGTTGTGTTAACGGGCTCCGGCGTTGCTACTTCGCTTACTGGGCCGGGAATAATCGTTGGAGTTCCTTTGGCCGGCGTTGGGGCAACCTGTGGTATTATTTCTGCTGTTGCTACGGGTATTATGAAAAAGCTATCCACGAAAATATCCAAGCATGACACGACAATAGCTCTATCTAGGGCTAAAGTAAATACTATTACCGATCTTGTCTCAAAGGCTTTGCGTAACAGAAAGATAGACGACGTAGAATTCTCGCTTATTCTAGCCGAAGAAGACAAATACGAGAAACTAAAGACGGACATAAGGAATAAAAAAACAGTCGTAAAAGATCTTTCCGAGGAATCTCGCAAAAAGATCTACCAAGAAGCGAAAGAAGAGCTTCAAAGAAAGCTTGCTCAGTAAATATCCTGACAGGGTTCTATTTACATATCGAACGCCGGCTGTCAGGTTCATATGCAAATTAATTTCACAAAATATTACACAAAATATTACGCAGCCTGCATCGTTTTCACAAAATATTACACAGCCTGCATCGTTTTCACAAAATATTACACAGATGTGAAAAAACTTGTGTAAAATCAGCGCCTGGGAATCCATCCTAACAGGGGGTGGTTGGGGTCTATTTTGTAAAATATTTCGTAAATTACGTCAGGATAATAAGGAATATCCTTATCCAGCCGACAAAACATCCACTCGGCTCTGCTCATATCAGAAACCTCAGGAATAGACTTACCGGTAATTTCAGACAAAAGATAGGGAATAGCTTTGTAATATTTCCCTAGTTTTAATTTTTTAAGCGTTTTCCGTAGACTTCGTGGGGTTGGCTCTTCTAAATGGTCCATGATTTTCTTCCTTACTTCGTTGTTTAAATATACCGGTCGATAACCTTGGATATGACTCATCCAGTCCCTGAAGTATTTTATTCTCTTATATGGCGTTTTCTTACGACCTCCGTTGGCGTAATATTGCTCTTTGGTAGCATTTGGTACGGCATTACGAATATTCTTACCACACTCGTAACACTGTGCTGACGTGTCATCTTCTATTTGCATTTTTTTACCACAACACCAAAAGGGTTCTGGCTTAGGTACGATAACTTTAGGTCTTAGACAAATTATGCAAAAGTCGTTAACGAACTTCTTACATTCGTGCATCGTATATTTATAAGATATTTTTTACCTCCGTTTGCGGTAAATCTGCTGTACCCGTCTTCGTAAATCCGCGAGTTAAACCCGTATATCTTTGGCATCGATCGCGAGTCCCCCTACCTGCTGCTCATTGTTATATTTTTTACTGTATAAAGAACACGACTTGTCACAGGTGCAACCTCAAAACCATATTTGTTGATATATTATGTATAAACTGAGTATCCTTTGTAATAAAAACAGTACAAAAAATAGTAACTAAAAACAGTACAAGTCACAACTTTCTATACTGTACTGTAGTAAAGTTATGCCACATTGATTGACTGTGTATAAGACAACTGACTATGTCATGTATTTTTTGTTTTGTTTTGTAATAATTATTCTAGCTTTATGTTCATGATATTTAGTGCTATGTCAAGGATAAAAACAGGAGTTCTGAACAAGCTCCTTGGCTTCCCTAAGAAAGCATTTCGAAGAAAGATCCCTCAGGCAGGATTTGTCAGTTTGAGATGTAAATATTAGTAGATATTATCAATATCATCATTGATAATTGTTCAAGTTGTCGGATGCTATATATCTCAGGGTTGTATTCATTTGCAGAATGATTTCTTCCTAAGGAATTTTTATATAACACATACCCTTTTCTTCCTAAAGTATATGTTCTGTTGCCGAGGATTTGCGTTCCCCTTTTTTCTTATTTTCTTTTTTCTTCCGTGAAACTGGTGACTTCTGTTTCGATCCAATCATATAGGTAGCATAGTACTTTTCCATTGCTTTATCCATGTTATCCAAAAAATCTCTAATGTTTCTTTCAATACCAGTAGTAATAAAGTGCAGTGTTACTGAGTTGAGTTTATGATGACAGTTCAGTCCAGTTTGGAGTTTCCCACTTCTTTTAGAAAACAAGCTATCATCATGATCAGTTATCTTTGCTTTTATTTGTTGACACTTTTGTAGCATTTCAATGGCCTCATTTTTGCATCTCACAATATTTGCATTGTCGCGATGTATCATGTTGTAGGGGGGGGGGGGGGGGGGGGGGCGGTTGATAGTTATTTCATTTCAAAAGGGGAAGGGGTGAGAAGTTATTTCACGTTTAGAACAGGGGGGTTTAGCTTCACTTTAAGCACTATTTGGAGAATTTTAGAGTCCTCCTACAGATAGTTTTTGCATAGTCCCTAATTTCAAACTCTATTATCCACAGGTAACCCAAGCAATGAAAAAGAAAAAAAGTTTTTTTTTCATTCTTAAAATCGAAGTATTTTTTCTAATATTTGTTGCTGAAATTTTCTATACTCTATGGGTATTAGATGTATGTGTGGTTGTTTCAGTTATTCTATGTTTGTTTCTAAATGGATACCAAATAGTATTCAGACTTATCTTTAAAAATAAACGTCCTTTCCAACCAACGGTCTTTCTGGTGTGAATCAGCTGTACGATATTAATATATTTACCACGTCCACCAACGGTCTTTCTGGTTTGAATCAGCTGTACGTACGCTCTGAGTATTTACCGCTGAACTATTTGTGCCAAGCAGCGCCGGCGTCGCTTCGTTAGCGATTACTCTCCTTTAATAAGTTAATCAAATTTACCTTCAGTACAGTATTAAAATAGACCGGGGTAGGAAAGCAAGAGCGGTTCTTTTGTGCTCTCGTCTGCTCGGATAATCCAATTATTTTGGCAGTACATAGGGCACTTTGTTAACACAGCGATGACAGATATGATTTTGGCGAACGCAAACGAAGCCCGAACCACGGTTTGTTTTTCTCATTCTTAAAATCGAAGTATTTTTTCTAATATTTGCCGCTGAAATTTTCTATACTCGTAGGTACCAAATAATTTGTTTACTTTTTTCTGAGTTATATAAGTATAATTAGATAGATCTTTTATTTGAAGACGTATCTGGACGAAACATTATAACATTTATGCTTGATCCTCATAAAATCTACATCGCTGCATATAAACAAACCCGATTGTAAATAATGCTGATTCAAATAGTACGTACAAAAATGCGCCCGGGTAGATACGGCTCGTATAATAAAAACAAGTAAGTTTCAATAGGTTTTTTTTCCAAATGAATTTTACTCATAAACTGCAGTTTTCGATCTTCTGAGAACAAGGAAGTTACAAGCTGCACGCCGAAATTTGATTTTCGCTGCCGTCGGTAACTTATTGAAATAGCCATAAATGCGTTATGAATAATACGAGTGAAAATATCTTGGGATTAAACATAGCTTAAGCTAAAGTTAATATATGAATATATTGTAAATGTATAGAAAAGGCTACAAGGAATATTCCTATCATAAGATTCAAGAGAATAGTGCTAAAATAGCTAAGCAAAGGGGTACAAAGTGTGTAGGACGTAACCACAGGTTACAGGTACAAATGCTAATAGCAGGAGCTAAGAGGATTACTTGTGAATTCAATGCATACCATTATCTACACTTGTGTGTGATGGTAGCCTTGCTGAAATATTATATCTATATTTTGATATAGTTAATTGATCATTCTTTATCTCGTTTTTATAAGATAAGTAATTTTAATTAGAAAACTGACGTCTTGCTTAGTTTGTAAAACTAATCATTTTCTCTCTCATAACATGAACTCTAGTAGTATATTCAGTTTTCGGCTTTGATCGATATCAAAGAGTGCAAGAATGTTGCCTGCGTGAATCAATAACTCGAACTTTCTTTCAAGAAACAATTATTTCTCCACAAACCCGGAGAATTGAAGACAAGGTAAAAAATTTTTGTAAAGAAAGAGTGAGAGTTAATTACCGAGAACGGAGGTAATAATCCATATACAAGCTTAGGTTACAGGGCTTAAAGGTATATGCTTATTACCGACGTTCGAGGTAATTCGATATTTTATTTATCAATTGAGAAGGTTTAATATCAAATGTTGCTCATTATAAATGCGAAGTCTATATATAGTTATTAACCGGGTTAATAACTAACTTTAATAACCAGCCACGCCCCAATTCTATTGTTTTATGTAGGTTTCGAAACCCAGAGTAAGACCTACATTCTTAAAGCAGGGGAGAGCGGGGCTGAATTCAAAACCCGGGCCAGGTTTTGAATTTGAAATTCAAGACCTGTCCCATTAAAACAATAGAATTGGGGCATAGCTGGTTATTAAAGCAGTTCAAAACTACGGGCTCGGACTTTCATTGAAATTCAAGACGCAGCCCTCGGTCTTGAATTTCAATGAAAGCCCTCGCCCTATGTTTTGAACCTTTATATATATTGACCTCTTATTAATAATGAGGGTTATAACAAAAATAAAGCCTTGTAAATAACAAAGAAAACCCTGTCAATTGAGAAATAATCGACATTCGATGTGCATCCTGCCTTCGTCTCTTGAAGTGCATTTTGATTAATTTTCATTATTTAAAGCACAAAAACTACCATCTTTTTGAGTTCCTGTGATTTTATTTGTAGTTCATTTGCTCATGATTACAACATATGCTTGCTTCGAAGTTATCACTCTGAAGACATTTAAGTTTGAATCTTTGAATTAATCACTATTCATTTGACCAATTTATCATTTTTCGAACTACTGAGCTTCTAGTTAACTTCAGTTTATCTATAACCTGTTATTATGTTCTTGGGAAACAACAAATATCCCCCCAGGTCAGTTTGCAAGATTTTTTGTAGCCATGTCCACCTGGGCAGGAACCTCTCCAAAACCAATGATCCCCTGGATGATATCTTGGGTCTAGCGACGTACCCTTATACTGACTTCCACAATAGCATGGCCTGGCCCTGGTCTTGACTGAAATTGAAATATAGTATTCCAGATGATCAAGAAAATCCATCCTTAATGAGGGATGAAAGGAGCGAGGCATTTTGTTTTAAAGAATTACAATCATTTAAGTTCACCTGCGAAAGCTTTGGGTATTTGTATAAATGTGTAAGTATACTCTAAACCTCTCTGCAATAAAGGTTTTAAGCGTTGAAAATGGTTATTGTGCATTATGCATCTCATTAGATATTTGTATAAATGTATAAATGTATACTACAACATTTCTGCAATCGAGTGTATATATAGTTTAAACTAAATCAAGACTTTTGGAATTTGCTTTGTTCAGTGAGGTGAAAATTAGAAATTTGTCAGGCTCCTATGTTTGTTTAGTGAGTGAATAAAAAGCATGATTATCAAAATCTGTTTACTATTTATTGCAATCTTTGAACGAACATGGTTTACAGTGAAGATTTAAGATGGCGCATAATAGATGTACATAGGTCGCAGAATAAGAGTTTCTGTTGTTCTAATTTTCACCTCACTGAGCAAAGCAAATCCATGACTATTGTGTTTCTTTGTGTTCATTTAAGCACTGCCTGTCAAAAACTTTTGATGGAAAAACAAAAGGTATATATATATATATAAGTATATATATTGAAAACGCAGAATTTTTCTGAGCGGGTATATATACATATTTATACAGCCATTTGCAAAAATTATGGCCGCTTCTATATATATGTTCAAATATATCAAAAGCATATCAAAAATTATGGGATATCATCAAGGTGTGCCGAAAACCTGGGCCTAGGCCATGGCCCGGGCTATGCCCCTACCTATGGCCCTATCTATGGCCTACCTTTATTTTTCATAAATTCTCCGAAATATCAATCTTTTTCACAGTATTTATTGCCAGAAATCCTTTGAAAGAATCTTAGCTGACAATGGCAGCCCGGCAGCTATCTTGTTAGCACGGCAGGAGCCCAAACTTCTATTGTAACTAATATTGGGCTTCCTGGGCATTCATTTGAGCCAGTCAGTGTTTTGATGAGTCAGCAGATTTGTCTTTCTTGACTTTTCGAGCACGAGGTGAGTTCATATGTTTATATTTCATTGTTTTCATTTCTCTTTTGGGATAAATTGCAATTTAAGTAATGTTATATTAATCTCTTTTTTAGTAAAGAGTCTACATACAAGTTTGCTGATGGATTTGTTTTAAAATAATCCACTCTTACACGAGACTTTTAATTGAATTGCTCGAAAATTTAATATTTGCTAGTCAATGGTGTGTGTACATGTATGTTGATGTTCAGGATTTATTTGTTTATCAGTTTTGTTTAAAATCAAATTACTGTCAGCAGTAGGTTCTCTGTTCAAACTGCTTCAGTTCCTGTTTTTTCAAAAATATAGATATTGAAATTGATTGCCTGTTGATATTCAGGATTTATAGTTCATTTATAAGTTTTCAAAAAATGAAAAAACAAGTTACTGCCAACTTTCATATGTTAGGTTCTTAGGTCAAACTGTTTATGTCTGCATTTTGAAAATAAAAAATAAAAATTTAAAATTTGATTGTCTTATAAATTGTTTGGTGCTAAAGAGGTTTATAAGTAGTGTTTAAAAAACGAGTAGGAGTGTTTTATCAGTTATAAAAGCACGAGGCGTAGCCGAGTGCTTTTATACCTGATAAAACACGATCTACGAGTTTTTTTGAACTGCTTAAAACACTCATGAACAATTTATGAGATTTTGGTTCAACTGGAGCCACCATACACGTCACGAACTTGGATTTTTATACTTCGATAGAGATTTGACGTCACGGGTATGCGCAACCAGATTCAATAGAAGCTCCCACACGTTGGATATTGCGTGCCAAGGCAAAGACAGGCACGTACGTTAGTCAAAGATCATTAGGGTTGACTATGGCCTTGATGAGGCTCTATGTCTTCTTCTAAACTTGGATGCATACTTCATCCCTGATGAATTCATTCTCATAGTATTCGAGTGGTCTTGATATAAAGATCACATGTGTCTTTATATAAAACCACTTGAATACTAATGAAGAGGGCTTTATCGGGTATAAAGGTTCATGCACGTAACGTGTATGGTGGCTCTAATTAGACCATAAGCTTATGAATTATTAATGAGTTTTTAAAATATCCGATATAACACTACTTTATGAATATATCAAATTATAAAAAAATATATATCTCTTTCTCTTGGCTCAAGCTATTAAAAGCTTTGCAGTTTAGTTATGCAAAACAAGTTCACTCACGAGATTAAAAGTTTGAATATTAATCATTATTGCACTAAATCCGTTTGTATTACTCAAAAGTGCACAAAATGAACAGCGGTTTATATTGAAAATAACGCCGACTGTCGAGTCCTAGGCAGGGTGAAAATTCTTTTTCTGGTTGGAATAAGCGGAGTTTGTTTTGAAAGGTAACTTATATTAAATAAAACGCCAGCCCACGCTTTGGTACTTTGAATCCCGCTTTGAATCCCGCGAGTCCATTACCCATAATGCATCCGATATAGTTATATGCTATATACTTGGTTGGATCAGAATCAAGGTCGAGAGAACCTACTGCGCAGGACTATTCGAAATTTCTGGGCATATTTACACTAGTACTCGTGCTATTAATCCTATCTTACCTTCCACGCCATTCGACGGACAAACCGAGGCCATGCACAATACCAAAATCAACAGAATTTTCTTGGCCATTCTTTAAGCTTCTTTACTGCAAAGCGGTCCTGAAAAATTCAATTTTTTTACAGAACTTAATTAGTAGAACTAAATAAGGTGATACACAGACCAGTATCCGCCTTATACCAAATGCCGAAGAGGCTTTTGGGAAGAAACGAAAAGAGGATCGCTGGGTACGAGAATGGTAAGATGTCTAAGATTCCGACATTTTTATATTCTGTGCATGCGCAGTTATCCGGAATAACTATCATCTACCTAACTAAGCTTTGAGACACAAGTTTTAAAATCATTGATCCACAAAAAAAGAAAATATAGTCACAAAAAATGAAATAGTTGAAAAGATAAGATACAGTTGCACTACATTGCCTTCAAACATTATTGTTGCATTTGGGTCAAAAGGGAGTCAAATGTAATCAAGATCAGTGAACTAGTGTCAGCCTCGACCGGCAACGCCTCGATTTCTATTGCATTGGTAGGGTAGTGGTTTACCGCTCGCCTCTCACCGCGGTGGTCCAGGTTCGAGCCCCGGCTCAGACTGGATAATATGTGAGTTGAGTTTGTTTGATATGTTATTTTCTCACTTGCCAAGAGGGTTGTTCTCCGATTTTCCTCCCTCCGTAAATAATGAACATTTGAGTTTGACAGTTGTATGTTGTAAGTATGGAATGTAGTGGTAATGTGTGTTGAACGAGCTCAACGGAAGAGCCCGTACGAGGAGTGATGCATGGTTGTAAAGAACTAGTTTCTAATCATTAACGTTATCGTTGCCAAATGCGTCGACTCGAAACAATCGTTTGAAAGCTGAAAAATGTCACTCTGATATCTGCTACACCGAATTGAAATATGGCGACCAATTCGAATAACTTGTTCTGTAATGGCTAGCCTCTCATGTGTGAAAAAGCTTTTGTGTACAGGAAAAAGCATGAGTAGTGACTAGCCACTAGCACTACTAGCAGTATAAGCCAGTTCATACTTTAAGGATCATTTTCGCTTTCGATTTTATCCCGAATTTCTCGACTACTTTTGTACTGAAAGCTATTCTTAAACTATGAACTGGTTTATTAATCTATACGGGAAAAGGTTTATTGCAATAAATAGCACGAAGAAAATGTTCATTTGCTCGCTAACAATCCAATAACAATAAGATTCAACGCGCAGAGCATTGAAAACAGATGCATTTTTGATAGGTTGTTCTGGACCTAAAAACATGAGAAGAACGAAGAAAGGTGTTACAAAAGTAGCTGGAAACATACCTTGATAGATTAGATGTGCTTTTGTGCTTCCAGAAGAATTATGGTCTGATGTGCAATTAAATTCGCTATTAGTAGAGCATGTGATTGACACATGCTAATAAAGCAATAATGATAGTTATGAAACAGACACTAAACGGCGAACAGCGGAAAAAATCCGACAATTTGTTTGCGGCCCTGAAACGTCGAACACATCAAAAAAAAAAATATATATATATATATATATATATATATATATATATATATATATATATATATCTAACATTTACAGTTATTTTTCACATAAAAATATAAAAATACCAAAACCGGAATCATACTCACATATTCAAAAAAAGCATTTGTAGAATTTTTACTTTAATTTCAATCCTCTTTTCGTAAAGAACGTTAAATATATTTACAAAAAATAATTGAAATTATTGTAAAAATAAGCCGCCATTTAGTTGCCACGAAGGCGCCCATCCCCCTTATTGGTTTACGTCCTAAGGGCGTTCTACACGGCTGTTTCGTTGTGGACATTAGGTTTCAGGCCACTACTCGGCCAATCCATGTTGCTATGCACGTCTTTCGCTAGCAACCAAAATGGCGCCGAATTTAAAATTGTTCGCCATGAGAAAAAAACCTTTATTTTTTCACTAAACACAAACTATTTTTGAAAGCAAATATATTTCAGAGGTACCTGCAAGCCTTCTTTCTCGATTTTGTATTTTGAAATTTTGTTTTAACGAAAAAATATCATTTTCAAATCTTTGTAACTACGAAGTACGATCGTAGTCGTCCTTTTAAAGACAATAAATTAAGTGATTTTTGAAGTCTAATGGGAGCTTAATGGAAGTTTTTACAGGACCAGGTAAGCAACAATTCTTACCTATACTTCTTTTACTTTGTGTTTCTTTTCAAATTATTTAATGTCCATTTTTTTCCATCTTATATTTGGTATCGTAAATATGTGGATTCACAGGTTCGCAGAAGTACCATCACGAAAACCTGCAGCGTTGTTGTCGTATTTGTGGGGAGTATAGCGGAAGCAAAGTAAAACAATATTTCAGAGAATGCCATAAGTTCGCAGAGAAAATTTTAGTTACGTTCGGTGTGGACGTCGAAAATGATATTTCAGACATTTATCCGACTAAAATGTGCAATAAATGTTACATTAAGTGTTTCAAACGGGAAGTACATCACAACTTGAAAGTCTCCAAAGATGTATTTATATTTAAGTGGTTTCCTCATCAAGATAACTCATGTGATATCTGCAAAGTATTTAAGACATTTCAGAATGGAGGAAGAAAAAGAAAAAATATGAAATCAAGGGGACGCCCGGCCAAGAAAAAACAAATTACTAAAACCTCTTTCGACTCTTTAGAAGAAATAACAAACGCTATACCGAAGGAAATAATTCCCGTTGCCACTACTAGTAAAATGCCAGCTCTTGAGCGATTTGTCTTACCACCAGAAGAACTTGTCTGTTCCGTCTGTAAAGAAGTTCTTGACAGGCCTTTAGAATGCCCTTGTGAACATCACTTCTGCTATGAATGTATAGCCGAATGGATATATAACACTGGAAACTCCTCAAGTTGCCCCCTTTGTAAAAACCCTGTCAGTGTTGAGACCCTTTCTAAAGTTCCCCGTTTAGTTTTAAACCTTTTGTGCTCCCTTCTGGTGTCTTGTTCTTCTTGTAAAACCCCTGTACGTCTTGAAAAACACGAGGAAAGCTGTACAAAGTACCTGGCTCAACCATGTAGTACCACGGTATCAGAAGTATTGAAAACCCCTTGTAGTGCTCCTCTATCATCTTCCGAGGAAATTCTGGCAACTCACTTGATGAAAAGAAAAATGAACAACTCTACTTCATCACAGATAATTTTAAAAACAGGGGGCACTGTAAGTACCTTAAACCTCCGGGGGTAATTACTCCCACATAACAAAGGGCTGAGAGGATTGAGGTTGAGATCATAAGTCATTCCCTATTTTAGGGCTCAAAAAGGAAAACCTGTGGGTTTTCTCATGATTTTTGTTGTATATGATTTATCTCCTGTTTCAAAGTGGTATTTTTAGGGCTAAAATTAAACCAGGACCACGCCCTAACTGTAAAGTATCTTTTAGGGTTTAAATTTATTTTTTTAATGATCATCCTGCCCTTTTTACATGGGAGTACCCCCAGCTTACATCTTCCTCATTTGGGCATAATGTTGTTCCCATTACAAAGTTCTTTGCTACTTATTTTATTAATAATGACTGAAAAAATATGGCATCAGAATATGATTTTAAAAATAATCGAGGCCAAATTAGAAAGCCCAGTTCAATAGAGGGCAGGTCATATATGCGTAAAAGAATAACTAGCTACGTAGTGCTTAAAAATATCAGTTATCTGCTACTTAATAACTAAGGATTCACTCATGCATGAACCAAAGAAAGGCACTTAAGAGGTATTTGCTTCAGTTCTCAATGTTCTACTCCAGTAATATCCAATAGCAATTAGACAATACGCCTTTGGTTTTGTTTCACTAATCTCACACCCTAGAAAAATAACTATCCTATTTACATGTTCAATATTGTGCAATGATGTCTAACTTGGATGACAAAATCCAAATTAATGCTCATATGAAAATATATCCACCATCAACATACCACAAATAATATATAACTCAATCCTGTTAACAGCCCCTTCAACTCTCAGTTGCCAAGCAAGCCCGTGTTGGCAGTTCTACTGCTAGCAAAAAAACTTTACAACGGAGAGCACTGGTGCTTTACAATGTTCGAAAAAACATCAGTGGTGGGTCTGACGAGGACATGAAGGCTCAACATATCCGTGATATTCAAATAATGAAAAGATCTCATAGAGAAGAGTTAATCAAGTTGTCTGGAGTGAAGCTGTCAGTGCCACCAGGACAGGGGTTGGCCATTAAAACTGAGCTTGGGATTCCCTGGAATAAAATGCGGCACATTAGAAGGTTTGAATATCCTACATGTATGAAACTAATTTTTCTTAGGTATAACATGTTGGCTAAAACTTTTCAATTAATCCTGACTATTCTTGAAACTCTTTTAGGTGGTTAGACAGCTGGGGTGTCCAAATGGCTAGTGAGAAGGAGCAAAGAGTGTTATCGAAAAAACAAAAAATTAAGGATGTTTACTGTGAGGGAATGCCATTTCTTTTTACCAAATCAGGTGGGGGGACGGAGATACGGATGACTGAGTGTGCTATGATTCAAAATTTACATGGCCTTGTTCTTGGTTATCTTGAAGAGCACAGCAAGTAAGTTGTTGTACTATAATATTATTGATAGGTAGTCAAAAGGAAAATAAACACATTGACTATGGCAACTAATTTTAACACCAAAAAGTCAATGTACTAGCCACAAGTTAAAACACATTTTGTAAATATAGTTAATGTACCTCTTCAAAACATTTTTTGCAACCTAGACACAACAGCCTGACCTGGCATGATGGGCTAGTGCCAAGTGATGAAATCCGGGTAAAAGTAGGAGGTGACAAAGGAGGAGGAAGTGTTAAGATGGGCTTTGAACTGGCTAATGTTGCTAGCCCAAATTCCATCAAAAATACAGTGGTTTTTTCAATGTTTGAAGCTCCAGACTCTATTCACAATCTTGAAATTGCTTTGAAACAGTACCAGGATGATGTGACCAGTTTACAGCAAGAGACATGGAGGTAAATAAGCCCTATGTATTTGCTATATGGGTATGGTAATTGAGCTTCTTGTCTTTGATACACATTTAACTTTATATATACATTTATATGTTTAATTTTAAATTGTCTTGAATAGGGACTATTGTCCTGGCAAGGATCATAATTTTTCACTTTAGTGTGTCTTAGATAGGGTAATAAATTTTGACCTAAAGGTATAGAATTTCTGCTTGAGTCTCAATCTGTCTTGAATAGGGCATGGAGTTCTAAGATATCACTGCGTCTTAGATAGGGTGAGGGTTATTGGGGCTCCGATCCCCTATCATGACCCAGTCCATGTACCAACCCCCCCCTCCTCCCCCGTTAATAAGTTCTCTTTTCTGCTAGTAAATAAATTAAGAAAATGTTGTGCGTATCTTTGACCAATTTATAATTTTACAATGAAAATCAATTTTTTGGCTTTACAGAGACTTGTCCTTTAAATTGTTTTTTTATGGAGATTACGCTTTCCTATGCACAGTCTTTGGAATATCTGGTGCCAGTGGTGAGTATAAAATTAGGGAAAATCAATTATTACCAGTTGTACATTACTTACCATAATGCAAGTGCCAAAAAAGGAAACCAATGAAGAATTTCCAGTAGTTACATGAATAGGCAATCTATATATAAAAGTATAAATTAGCATTTGATTATTGTTAACAATGTAAAACACATGCATTATAATATTGTAGGCAAATACTGTTGTTTGTGGTGTTTGATAACTCAAACTGAAATGCAAGAGTCACTTGATGAGAGAGGAAAGAATTAAAAGGTGATTCAGAATTGATCGTAAGCTAAATAAGTTCAGTTTCACTGACCATATTAAAATTAAGCTTAAGCTTATTATTAGCTTCGAATTCAATACGCTTATTTAAAAAAATCGAAAATGTCTCGATAAAAAAATGGACATAAATAATATTTCTCATATTTAATTACATTGACAGCATATCTTTGCGTTTTGGACTCACCTGAGACTTGGAAAACTTCCATTCCTGAAGCAATTACGCTGAACATCTCAACCTTCTGAACCATGTGGACCATAACCGCCATTTTGCTCGTACGTTGTCCAGATTAAGAACTCAACGAAGTCAAGTTTTATTTAGGGAAAAATCTACTTCCAAACTTGGGAGCACTCAATTTTACAAGCATCCTACCAATCCTGCTAAATGACTTTGTTGTATTTAAAGATCTTGAGGGGAAAAATCTTTTTTTTTAAGGATCTACGAACTTCCGACTCTCAAACCCTCGATGACAGAAACTACAGCCTCGATTCAAAACAGTTTGGCCGCGTTTTTCTGCACATTCCGAAGACTGAAACCTAATGTCCATTTTTTATTGAGTGGAAACAGCCGTGTCTAATCCATGGAGGGCAAACTGTCATAGAAAGAAGAACCATTCTCGTTTTACATTTCAAATTCATGTAGGCTTTGTGAGTAAAGCTTCCTTGATTACTTATACACTGACTACATAAATTGATCCACCGTAGACGTTCGTTTCAAGAATATGACGCAGCTTTTCTTTGTAAATACCTACACAGATCGATCTAATGCTCTTTATTTTGTAATGATGGCCCAATAGACACGAGTTAAAAACGTCTGTGTATGCTCTTAATCCGTATGCAAATTATGCAAACTTAGTGTCCATGCTTGAAATTTAAGGCTTATTCTTTCATACTCACTGTAAAAATGGTTTGGTTGAATCTACCACAAAAAAATGGTTGAAAAGTGGATCTGTGGTAATCAATTGCCAATGGTTGTAATGACCATTTATTAATTGGTAGTTTTAACCATTTTAATACACCATTAATAATTGGTTATAATGACCAATTTATGATGGTAAAATACACCATTAATAGTTGGTTATAATAACCAATTTATGGTGGTAAAATACACCATTAATAGTTGGTTATAATAACCAATTTATGGTGGTAAAATATACCATTAATAGTTGGTTATAATAACCAATTTATGTTAGTTTCAACCACATCATAATAGGTTATTTTAACCTATTTAGAATTGTACCATAGGTGGATCTGTGGTAATCAATTTAGAATGGTTAAACTGTGTTATTTCAACCATTGTTAAATGGTTAAAAACAATTGGTAGAAATAACCATTTTTCGAATGGTTAAATTGACAATAATTAATACATCAAACCAACTGTTTTGTTTCAAGCATTGTTAAATGGTTAAAAACAATTGGTAGAAATAACCATTTCTCGAATGGTTAAATTGACAATAATTAATACATCAAACCAACTGTTTTGTTTCAAGCATTGTTAAATGGTTAAAAACAATTGGTAGAAATAACCATTTCTCGAATGGTTAAATTGACACTACTTAACACATCAAACCAAAAATGGCTAACTCAAAAAATATTTATTTAAATTCTTTTCTTAAAGGCAGTTATCCAAAGAAATTACGAATATATTCAGTACCACTAGGAATTTTAACTGAAAACCATCACAGGACTATAATTTCAAAACTGACAATGCTCATTAGGCTATAGCAGCTTGCATTAATAAAATAGTAGCTAGCTATAAAAGTCGGTTTAAGTGGCATTTGCAATTCTGTTGGAAGGCAATTCCAGACAACTAAGCCTTCAGCTGCCAGGCAAGCATATTGATTGAACATCTACAACAGTTTCATTTGATAATGCCGGGGTGACGTTGACTAGATTTATGTATCCTGCAGCATTCTCTTTATCCTGCAAATATTGGCAACAAATTCAAGCATTAACCAACAATTTTAAGTTTAGGTATAGCTGATGTTAAAGAAAATCATTCGCCTTTAGAGGTGTGGCTGGATTCATCGGGTCTTAAGGTTTATTTTATTATTTTCGACAAATAAGTTTCTATACCACCATTATGCTGCAAATCGTTGGAGAAATGTAATATTTTTTTTCATTTCCATATACAGTTATTAACCTTTCTTTTTTCGTATAATTCCTTTTCTGGTGTACCTCGGCAGTTTTGTTTTACAGGGAATGGCATGTTTTTATGTTATTCAATATAAAAAATCTTTAGTTTTCTACATCAACTCTTATGTACCAAATGCTAATGCGCCAAAGCAAAAGTGCTGACCTGATTAGAAGAAAACTAGTAATATATAATACAAAACCCGTATCAGTGTTGGCGTCTTATAGGTAAATAAGTATCAAAGCCACTGAATTTATTATTTATTCTTTTGCGTCTTGAGAACCGGAATCATTCGTGAGGGCCATTCGTTGCTATCGAGCATCTCGAAGCCAACGAGGTTCTCTCCGTCATCTTGGTTTCCTGTAGCAAAATTAAATAGTTGAACCTCTTTTGAAGCAGTCATGACCATCAATGATGGGGAGACCATGAACAACACATGAATTCTTCTGATATACATTGTATTCACTAATCAGGAATGGTTCTAACGTTATTTACCTTAGTTTAGATGCGTCACTGAAGACTTGAGGTTCGATCCTGTAATAGGAAACTAGTACTCTAGAACATCTTCTGTAGTTAGCTTTTCCTATTTAGAAACGCTATATTGAAAACAAACTTATTTTCTAAACTCTTGCTGTTAACTCGTCCGAGACTTGGAAAGAAAGAGACCGAGATTGGG